>NC_060208.1:65020000-65182500 GCF_021130785.1 Homalodisca vitripennis
GCCAGTGTAGGAGGTTAAACTCAAGTACTGATACATCATATCGTTGTACTTAAAGTTACCTACTTTGTATGACTAATTAACAATATACTCTAAATAATAAAAATATTTTAACTCACAATGCTTTTGTCAGGAATATGCAGCTTTCTTATAAGGGGTTACAGTTTTGTAACAGGAAAGTATTTTACAGCGCAATTCAATCCTTTAATACTTTAATAATTCCCTTATCTACTTGTAAAACTCTCTAGATACATCTAAAAAATAAGTGAAGTTAAGCAGCCCGCCTGCCCGAACATTGTTGGTGGTTCAGAAGTCACCTTTAAGCCGTTGGTCCCCTGTTTAAGTGTTAAAGAGGGCTTCTTAGCCCTAACTTCGCCTGGTAAAATAAGACATCCTTACTTTACTTTTACGTTAAGTTAAACACATAAATAAGTTACAAATTATTTTATAATGTTTTATAAATAATGTTTTACAAAGATATATTATTTGGAATTTTTTATTAATGGTATAATAGTTTTAGTCAATTTAAACAAATAGAAAATACTATTAGTTTTGGATACATATTTGTAAAATAAGTATCACAAAATTGAATAATTAAATCTGTTCTAAGTTTTACACTTTGTAAAGCTTCTCTCCAATCTAAGACACAATCCCTCTCATCACACTGCAGTAACAAAGAATTACCGACCACAGGCTAAAAAGGCGTTCCATTGTAAAGATGTGCCAAGGCTGCCAACGTTACCGCATATCAAGTTACCGGTCTGGAGGGTACGCTAATTAGATTGCTGCTGCCCTAATTTGTTAACAGTAACGCACCTTCCAAGCAGTTACAAATAAAAAGTAAATTCGGTGAATAGTTTAAATTTGCATATAATCTACAACAACAACAATCGGTAAAAGTAGAATCTTTAGTATTCATTAATGATATTTATCCATACAATAAATTTTACTAACTTGTAAAAAATATTTGAAATATTTTGTTCATAAGAAGGTTGTGATAAATAATAATCATACAAATCCACACATGACACAAGCGGTAAAAAGATTCTAATGCCGAGTATTAAATATTGAATCTAATAACTTATATGCCATTGTAATAGGGGTACTAAGCAGTATTTACATCTTCACCTAATACACACCTCAAAACAATTAAAGGATCACTTTTATTGCGTCTTGTAAAACAAGTATTAATAACAGAAGAATGTTTGAACTTTGCACACTGATAAAGGAACCTCTCGGTAGCAAAGATAAATAATTCTTGTTTATTTCTGACTAATTCAGTAAAAGATAAGAGCGATTATTTCGATATCATGTCCAAACAAGAATGAGATAAGGAAAGGTTCAGGCTCAGTTTTGTCAGAAGTTGATCTCGTTCAGTCTGGATTAGACTTCTATAGTTAGGCCTGTGTGTTTTTATTGTTATGGCGGGTGTTAGACGGTTTTTTGTCTGAGAGTGATGTCAGTAGAGCTGTTACTTTGATAGAAGTGGGAGTTTCCCAACGAGAAGTGGGTAGGCGCTTAGGTGTGAGTCAATCAGTAATTTCAAGATTATGGAACCGACATCAGGAGCTAGGTACTCTTCAAAGACGCCCAGGACAAGGCCGCTCGAGATCTACCACGCACATAGAAGATCGATTTTTACGAGTTAATGCACTTCGTAATCGATTTTTAACTGCTAGAGAACTTCAAAACGACCTAAGCCAGGCGACTGGAAATCGTGTGTCGGATCAGACTGTTAGAAATCGACTCCGGGAAGCTGGATTGAGATCTAGGAGACCTGCCCGAGTGCCGAGATTGACTGTGCGTCATAAGAGAGCCAGATTGCAGTTTGCAAGAGACCATAGGCGTTGGCAGCTGAGACAGTGGCGTAAGGTAATGTTCTCAGACGAGTCAAAATTTACAATTTTTGGTAATGACGGCCGCGTTCGAGTGTGGAGAAGAGGAAATGAACGGTTTATTAACTGTTGCCTAGCTCCCAGAGTTCCGTTTGGCGGGGGCTCAGTATTAGTGTGGGGTGGCATAACAATGGACGGTCGTACAGACCTTGTCATAATCCGAAACGGTACTTTGACAGCCCAGCGTTATGTGGACGAGGTGTTAGACGTTCATATTCGTCCGAGAGCAGAGCAAGCAGGTCAAAATTTTTTTATTTATGCAAGACGGAGCTCGACCACATGCAGCAAGATTGGTCCGTGAGTACCTGGGCGAACACAACATACCACTGCTGGAGTGGCCAGCCTGCAGTCCGGACCTAAACCCGATTGAGCACGTCTGGGACCAACTAGGACGAAGTATCCGGGGCCGCCCAAACCAACCCAGGACTTTGGATGAGCTGGAAATGGCATTACGAGAAGAATGGGAGCGGTTACCTCAAGATAGCCTCAGACGACTCATCAGAACCATGCCACAGCGTGTTCTTGCGGTTATATCAGCTAGAGGTGGCAATACAAGGTATTGAAAGTGAGATTCAAAAGACCAGACCATTTCTTATTACATTTGTACTTTATTAAGAGAGTTGTTTTCGTTTTAATTTTGCGGTTTTAAACTTTGTTTACTGTTCTAGCCTAAAATAAAATATCATATAAAAAAAACATATACGATGTATTTTACTTTCAACACCGACTTTGAAATAAAAAAAAAATTATTAGAAAATTTCGAACCGTTAACCGAGTGCATTCTGTTAAAAAAGTGATCCTTTAATTGTTTTGAGGAGTGTATATTATAGTGTCACCTTACTCAGATATCGAACATTGAACCGATAGGAGATGACTAACAAGGAAGGATGTTTGTAACTAATAAAATAATACAGTGCATTCTTAAGACATCTAGCCCAAATATTATAGTGCATATATTTTGAAACTTATATATGCACCAAGGAACCGCTTTTTATTCATATTTTATTGATAATTATATATTTTAGATCTGTTGGATTAAATGAATTTCATACACATCAGCACTGAATTTCAGACATTTAATATTCAACGTTTGGCAGATTAGAAACATGAAAAAAATAGTATTATCACTATCTAACTATGGTGATAATTACAACGTTTTTGCCCAATTTTTGTAGTAAAAGGACTGTGTAATCACATCTGACTTGCACTTGAATGTGGACTATCGTTCTTGCGCGAGCGCACGTGTATGTGTGTGATAGAAATTTAATTTTGAAACACGTAAGAAACTGTAAGATTATGGTGTCATATGTAAATTAATAACATATTACAAATGTTAAACCCTTATAAAAATACCCCTTGTGTTGCCTAATACTGATATTGTATATGAATTGTAAATAATTTATCTAAAGGTCGTATTAGATAGTTCAGATAGAGAGGGACGTGTCTAGAAATCTTTAACTCAAATTCGAGGTATGGCTGCAACTGCAGCTGTATTGTACATCAATGCTGTCACAGACAGGTGGTTGCAATGTTCACTACATCATGGTGTAGAGGCACCGTTAATCTTCTGATAATGGTTGGACACTACGAAGAGATTTTTAACTTTGATAGTGGTGGCATTTTGAGTATTACAAAGGTTGATTAGGCTAACTATAAATTAACATGTTTACTAATTATGCGTGTCTTTAAATGATTTGCAATTTTACTATTGTTTATTTCACTAGTTTATTTTCCTAGATTTTTTTTGGATAAGTAAGTTTTATATGAAAGCAAAATTGAATAATTGTGCTAACACTCTTTACTTTCAATTCGAAATAAAAAACACCTAAAAGCCAAACTACAGCACAAAAGGTTTTTTTATTGTCGGATATTCTAAGTTTTATGCTACTAGTTATCATCTACGGGGTCACATATACGATGCTCTGTAAAAGTGTTACAATACTTTGGGATTTTGTACACATAAAACAGAGCAAAGAAGTTTAAATGAAGGCATTTCCTAAAACCTTTACTTTTCCATCTGTATGTGTTTTTTTATTAATACAATTATATCTTTTGAACCAGAAGAGAGAAACTTATAAAACTTGAGAAATAAAATTGAGGTTTGGGAGATCCTTTATAAAAGAAATATTAACACAATCCCCTTACCATTTCAAAATGGCGGAAATTTTTTGTTTTGAGTTATTTTAATGGAATAATTTAAACATCTGCAATTTTGGAAAGTGTAAAACTATTTTTTTAATATTTTATTTTCCGAAAGGCTAACAAAGGCTAATACAATTTTCACGTTTCATAATTTTATCTGAACTGGTTCATAACGCATAGTTTTTTTAGTAATAAAACACATACTGACAGAAAACTAAAGGTTTTAGGACCTTCATATGACTTCATATACTTTTTTGCTCAATTTTACGTGTAGAGCAAACTCCTAAAGTATTGGAACACTTTTAATGGATACCCTGTATAATTTTCTCCAGCATTGTAGGGTACAACAGGATAAAGTATTATATCTTGGGTGTTTTGCAGGAACCGTTACCTGTGAAACCAGTGGCGAAATGTTCAATATCTAAGTTTTAAAGCCAATATGTCAGATATTAAGATGCATAATTGTTTCTGTGCCCATTAATAGAATTGGGTATGCAATTTTAGTATAATAGTTTTGTCGAAGTTCTATACTCGTTTATTAGTTAACATATTTAAGGTAGCATAAATGACTTTGAAATATGTGACTGTTTTTATTTTGATTTAATATGATACGTTGTTATCATTGCTTTTTGTCAACTTAGTTCATTAACACATGTACGATTTTAAAACTAAATATTGTACTAAAACAAACTGCATTAACAAATAAATTGGAGAACAGGCGCAAATGTAATCAGCGAGTCCAATTCTTATACATAAATCACTCTAACATACGGACGGTCTCAAGTGCTTACTTAAGTGCTTAGACCAGAGTTGACGGTCACGTGACATATGTACCCTCCCTTCACCCCTCACCATCTCTCCCAGCTCTCATTATCGAAATAATTAACGTAATCTCCTTACACGTCGGTGTTGCCTGCACCGTGGGAATTAATCAAGGCGTACTTAAGCATTCTATCTACATCTGTACTCTCCTTCTTTGCGTACAACCAGTACATTCAAATTAAGGAAGCGCTCTACCAAGAGGGTGAAACAACAATGGCCGAAAAAACCTAAGAATGTACTATCAGATTCGTGAGAGATCACTAATAACATTCATACGGTGAAACCATTTTTATACTTATTTATCCAGAGACGGGAAGATTATTTCACTGTGATAGTTCATCATACATCAAAACATTAAGGTTTTAATATTTTATAATAGTAGTTATTTAAAACAGATCTAGTTTAGAAATGAAAACTTTTTCAATTACCTTAAAACAATTTAGTTTTACAAAATCAAAACCTAATTGCACTAATAATATATAATATAAAAGAAACTACTTAGAAGTTAAGGAAACAGGATTTTTTCCGGACATTTGCCATCGTTCAGTGAAACAAGAAATCAGTAACACTACGTTTCGAGATCTGCAATCTGATCTCTTCTTCAGGTAAAGAACTAACCTAATACCTTGCCGTGACGATTACCATTGGCTAGTCCCTCTTGTCAGTCGTATGTGGTTAGTAGACGAGTGAAGACGTATTGTGACCTGTATTCCGTATTTCAGTTTTAATGATTAGTGTTTTGTATAGTTTTTTATTAAGTGAATGTTTTACAGAGTTAGTGAATTTGACAAACAACATGTAGGTTGTGATTCCTGACTTAGGCGTGCCACAACGCTTTGGTAAGATTTGTTTATTTTAACCTAGTTTGTAGTTATGTATTAGGTTAGTTCTTTACCTGAAGAAGAGATCAGATTGCAGATCTCGAAACGTAGTGTTACTGATTTTTTGTTTCACTGAACGATGGCAAATGTCCGGAAAATCCTGTTTCCTTCACAATCCTTCCATCGTCAAAAATAACCTTCAAAAAAAGTACTTAGAAGTTACAGGAATAGACAGGCCAATAAACACTGAACTGTACTGTACTCATCTATCAGCTTGTGTATTCTACTATTATAGAACTATGACAAGTCACTCAGCAAAATATTACAACTGAAAATATTTTTTCCAGCTCATTCGGAAGAAAGGTAGATTATTTACATGAGGCTGTCAATTTGAAGATGCAAGATGTTTGGGAACTTAACACTGCGATCAAAAAGTGATAGATGAGACATATGCAGCTAAAGGTTAGAGTACATTAATCCACGTAGGTTCTTTCTTATCTAGCTCATATCCAATATAAATATTTGGGCACCTTCTGACATCATTTTACCCTCAGCAGATTTATTCCTCTGGTAATAGATTATATCCACGGTTAAGTTAATCATTGGGTAAACTTAACCTTTGATCCGATTTAACCTAAACTGTACCTTGTTCTTCTTATTCTCGTAATTATCTCAACTCTCTCAAGAAAAGAAACTTCTTTCTTTTAACTCCTGGTAATGTTACTCGTCCTAGGAATATCCACTGGATTCCATCTTATTTGGCTGATAAAGATTACCGTATATGGTTAAAAGTTCGTAAGTATTCCAAACATATTTATCTTTAAACTCTATGCGTAATAACTTAATTAAAGTATGAGTCGAACCCAGTTTCTGGTAAACTAGAAACTTAATATTTGACGGAGTTCTAACTTAGTCCGTGCACTCACTAAAAAACGCCTGAAAGCTATAAATTCTCTTAAATAATTAAATTTGGGGATAAGAGCTATCTATGTGTTAAATTGAATTCATAGATGGGATTGGGGCGGAAGTCAAAATTAGATAATGGTACTTACCTATTTTCTGGACTTTAACACAGTTTAAACTTTGATGGACTGTGGCTTATTCGTTAAATATATACAGAATAGTAAGTAGACCTTTCATGTAGGGAATTTAGGTTTTCTGGTTTTCTTAGTACAAAGCTTCTGAAAAAAGATTGCACCGACCAGTTTTTGTGCGTTTTTTTATTAGTAGAATACCAACCATTTTTAAAAATTTTAATGGTTATGATTGGCTAAAAAGCTCGTCTAATCTATGTACAAACACTGTCTGTCTATGCACCTAGTTAGATCTGCATCCATTAACAAGAAATACGGTAACTATGTTGTTCACAATTATTCCCGCAAATGTTTATTTTATTTACTGGACAATATTGCATGAAATCTGTGTAACGGGAAAATGTTGATGTAAATAATTAAATGTTGTATACTTATTTAAACATCTTACGCCCACTATCTGGAAAGTATACGTTATATCACACCTTATTGGAAATGACCTAAACACTTTTTGTTTTAGTACTATAATGAATGATAATTTATACTGTATGAAGTCTTTCCCTTTCCAATCTTCGAAAGGCCGCCTTCTTGAAACTTTGAGGTATAAAAAAGTGAAAATATAGAAGTTGTTTATTATTATGTTATGTATGGAGAAGTTGTTTCTTTTAGAATCTATATTGCGATCTAATTCAGTTAAAATATTTGCTCGAATGCGAATGACCGCCTTTGTCAAGTTTTCATTGGTTAAGTCTGACTAACAAACTCATCCAAGCTATATGCAAGTACTGTCTTTGTTCCAAGTTGTCGGGATACTTTGAAAATTACAACAGGTATCGTGTTTAAAAACTCGCATTATATTCTACAAACCCATATATAATTTTTGGATTATCTAGAATTCTGTGAGTCATTATCAGTGAAATTACAAATAATATCCCGGAAATCCCGCCAAACTTCTATGAAATCCACTTAAAAGAGAGAAAAACAAACAATTTCCTCAATTGGAAACGGTGGAAACTACGGAAGCATGTTTGTGCTATTCTCAGTAAGATCGCAGATGTGTTGAGACGAACAATAATAAATCACGAAACCACATGTAAGATACTATACAAAAATATTACTAGAGGAGGTAAGGACAAATTTAGAGTTCAGCAACATCAAACTATCGGCTTTGAGGCCTTACAGCACAGTTTAGTGTCATACTAATCAACTGGTTCCCTGAGGACATCAAGCAACTGCAAAATAAACACCATTTCAACGCTTGATTAAAACAGTTCTTGGTGCCAACACCTTTTATTACCTCGAGGGGTTAAGAGTTAGCCTTTTACGTTAGCCTATTACTGTGAAAGAAGTGAATACAATTTTGTGTTTGGATGTCGTATGAATAACACAACATATGAGTAATTCAATGCTTAATTATTATTATTTTCTGAATTAAGGTTTTCTCTACTATTTTATAATTAAGAAAAAGTACTGCAGCTATACTTAACTTCATTAGAACTTTATAAGGATTCCCGCACGGAGATCCGCATCACAGCTGGTGGAACGTTGACCGCCACCGTGCACATGCCGAGAATACTAATTATCGGTGATGTAACTGATACAGAATTTGTGCATGTTTGAGTTTAAGTTGTTAACCAATTTCAAAATTTTGATCATTCGGTATTTTAACGTTTAATTAAAGGACAGAGACTTAAGAGCTTTTACCTCGTGTTTTTTTACTGTATAGTCTACGAATTAGTTCATGATTTATTTAGTGCATTGAAGAGACATGTTAACATACTTTGAACGTTCCAACAAGGAAGGGGAACTGAGAGAGAAGAAAACAGTAAATAAATTTAATACTTTTTGGAAATTCAAGGCTTTATTTATAATATGCGAACTCTACATTGAAAGAATCTGTATTCTATATGAAAATCAAATATTTTAAGCTAGTATTTAATATATACTATCTCTTCTGTGTTGATCTCCACCTTGGAAGAAGAACAGTGTCGATTTAAGGTGTTTATCCTTAACATAATCTAAAGAGGTAAATTTTATGGAGATTACTTAATTCAAAAATATTTTTAAATGTGTTTCTATTATACATATATTGTTTAAATATATGACATAATGGAAGTAGTTCATATTAAAACAGTTGGAACGAACTAAATGAATGAAAAGTTCCAATAAGTTAAAACGTTATGGACACATGATATCAGCTTGTCAGTTCTGTTTCTTACCTTGAATTTTTGTCCGTATTTGCAGCTCGAAAAAGTTATAATCTTTTGACCACTTTCTTCTGATTTATATAATAGTAAAAATTATCTCAAAAAGTTACTCTTTGTACGTTTTAAGCATTATTAAGTGTCGGTTTTTCGTAACATATAACTTAAAGAATTCCACAACAAATTTATTATAAAAATGTTATCTCTTCAAATTATCTAATAATAACTTGGTAAAACAAATTCGTCAGTACAAAGTACACAATATAATGATCATACAGTCTTTGTTTCAGGTGAGTATACAAACCTTTCCGGGTAAATAACATGGTAAGATAGATTGTTTCTTAATAAATACAGTACTAAACAAGCTTTTACACACATCCTAAGAATTCTATACTCTCCATAGATTTCAAGCAAAGATTTTTACTGTAGTTAAATATTGTGAACCAAACACATATTTACAGCTCTGCAATTCACACAGTATTACATCGATCCAAGTAAATGGGTAGGAAACTGGAGTTTGTAAACAGGATTGTTTGGTAGCAAAGACTACTTTTACCAGTAAATATAAACTAAATTCAATAATTTTGTTAGCCTATTCATAATACAAATACATTGTCTTACACAGACAGATAAAAAAATATTTTGGATCAAGAGTAAACAATGTGAACATATGCAAGAAGAAAGTTGAAATCTATTTACTTTGAGTTAAAAATTAATTTATGAATAGTATAATTACATTGTATTCAAATCACAGGTACCACCCTAAAATGGAGGACACAAAGCTGGGTAATTTTGTTATAATGATTTTCAAATTAATTTAAATCTGTTTACGAATAATAATATTGGTTGTCATCACATTTAAATTTATTTACGTACAGTGTCGTTGAGTGATAAGTAGATTAAGAACGATGTAAGGATGTTTTATATATATATATATATATATATATATAATATATATATATATATATATATATATATATATATATATACATATATTTATACAAGCTATAAGTATGGGATGAAATGGATCATACAATACCCGTGACAATCTCCAACGAGGCGACTGCATTAGACATTTAGAGATGTCGATTCTATTGTTTTGGAATATTCGAAGTGGAGATAAGTGGAGGTTCTCGCGGTTTCATTGTCATCAGCTGATTACACAGTTGCCAATGACAATAGAGTGTAGAATAATTTGCCGATGTGTAATTAAATAAATAGTAGTTTTAAATTTAAATTTAAATATTGCGGCTATAAACTAATTTATAATTTATTTAATTACCAATTCCATGTCCTTTCAAATCAAACAAACATTACAGTTTTACAGCAGCATTGCGTAAATTCTCTGTAGAGTATAGGGGCTTAGTGAAATAAAAATGTTATAATACATTGATAATAAAACAACTTTTAAAACTAGTATTTATTTGGGCAGGATTTGTTGTCTCGCCTATCCTGTCGATATTAATGTAAATTTATAGGACTTCTTTTTATGTTTACGTAATACATTGAAATTTCAAATTCTTTTCGGCGAAAAGATAAAACATAAAGCTAAAAATTAATAATTAATAAAGACATTTTATAATAACAAATCGGGGAATCGCGATCACATTACCACGACAATAAAACAGTCACAATGTAGCTCTATAATCTACCTCATAATTCACGTATATAAATTACTTCTCCAGTGTTTTATCTTTATTTACATTTGAAAAAAATACCTTATAGGTTTGTCCCATAGTAGCAATTCCATTAATTAAAACTGTTTACTTAAATCACTATTTTTGTATAATTATACATTTGATTAAAGGTAGCGCATTCAATTCACCGATCCGATGTTTTATACTGTTTTCAGTTAATCATTTGATTTAATATTATTAAAATCTTTGTTCAAAAGCAATGATTCTGATTACTCATCATTTTACATACAGACGTTTTAAAAGTACAAATTAGGAGACGGTGGCTATACGCGTCAGCTCCCACTCTAGGTTGAGGTATTTCTGATGTCATGTCCGGCAAATAGTAAGGATAAATATTCGTGCCAGTGACAATGGTTACGAGGTGGTCAACAAGCGTTACTGATTGTACTCGGAGTTCTCTTACCGGTGACAGTGAGGAACTATTATTTACTCGACAAGTGCAGGAGAGGTGGTTTGCGGGTCACTGGACAATAATTTAAATGTCAGTTTCCACTCTGGGGATGTCCAAATGTCACTGCGTTGATAGCTTGGGTTGTCAGTTTCTCTAACAACACTCATGGGTTCATGTATATCTCTCTTATTTCATATTATCATATAAAATTTCAATTTTAAACACATTCAATTTTATGTAAAATATAAACGATTTGCTGATATCATAGATCTTTTATTTGGGCTATTATACAGGAAAATACCTCCTAATTGCCTTTGCGGTAGTGAATTCTATCAATTGATCAATTTTATTTCTGTTTGTCTCTCTTTGTCCGCACGGTATCTCGATAATGAACAGACTTATAGACCTTAAATTGTGCATGAAACTTAATTGAAACATTGATAGGAATTAGTTCTATGATGGTGAATTTCCAACCATGGATTGTGTCTGATCGTCACTGAAGCGATTTCATTAGAGAAAAAATTTGTCTACTAAGTAAACTATGCAATAACAGATAAATTGTAAAACAAATGTAAAGTATGCAAGCACAATAAAAACGTTCAGCGTTGTAATAACCATTATTCATTGAATCTGATTTCGCCCGTAGATGTATTAACTGGATGACAATACAAGAAAATACAAGAATTATAAAGTGATGAAAGCATTAAAGATGATTCAACACTTAAGAACCAGAAGCTAATGGTACAATGGATGTGGAAGATTTAGTGCAGATTTAATATCTACTGATGAATTAACTTAGCAATTGCTGTAAATGCCTTGAGGAAACATTATACAGGTTTTATCCTAAGTACGTATTATTTGAAAAATATGTTCATTCCCACGTAGAGATATTCTTTTTGAAAATAAGAGTTGACACAATACAAGGACTAGAGTACTCGTAGGTGTGATTCTGCCACAGACAGGATTTGAACTTAGCACTACCCGACATCCTAGACCGTGCAATCATTGGTTCTCCAGAGAAAATGTTATATATATTTTTTATTTAGTAAATAATCAGAATATTTTTTTGTATGTGCCCTTAAAAAAACATTAAATATATTGTAAGATGTAGTTTTTAAACAGTAAAAAAAGAAAATATGGACAAACAAAGTAAACAATACGAGATATAATATATTTTAATTTGAACTCTTAGTTATTAAATATTTTGTGGCTGTTACTGACTGTTTTAATGTATTTAATCAAAATATTCTCGTGTGAAATGTAGCGTAAAACTATCACACCTATTGGCCACTAATAAAAATAAAAATATTTCATCCTCAGGTACCAATTAAAAAAATAGCAATGCAAAATCGCCGTGTGGGTGCTTAGAGACAATTAAAAATATAAAAGTACTATATAATATGTTAAAATTGTATTTTATTAATTTATATTGTGTTTTAGTTTATTTATACCAGATTTACTACTAAAACTAAAATTAATTAAAAACAGTTTTAATGCAAATAAATGATACGGATTTTGTGCGCTTATATTTAATATGGGATAAATACACGGCCGGCCGAACGGATAACTGTTGGAGTGGGGGGAAGCAATCCGCCCTGTATTAAATCAGCCAACGCAAATCTCCGTTATCAGCTGATTTGTGACGTCCCAGAAGCTGTTTCTTTTCCCCCCTCACATATGTAGGCGTGTGTGCTCACTGCATTCTTAGGCATAATCACTCAAACTTACCCTAATGATATCTTGCTAAAATAATTGATTAAGGAACTTTCTTCATTTAAATTGATATTTGCTAGATCAATGTAGTACTGTACCTTTGAATTGTGCTCTCTATAACTGTTGAAAAGCTTTGATAGTAAAAAATCTCTCTGTAATGCACCCAAAATCAAAAGTAGGATGTACATACATTTTACAAACACCAATTTATTGCAATTTTTATATTTGAATATTTTTTAACTAAACATGAATAAATTCGTAGTTTGTGTAAATTCGTACATGGAAATTATTTGCCCTAGGATGACATATTTTAATTATTTAATGACAGTTCGGTTATTTAATCGTAATATTGTTATCTTAAAATATAAAGCCATTTAATCCAATAATATAATTTAATTCAACATAACTTTTAGCTGAAGAATAATATTTTATTTAGACTTCATTATGAGCTAAACCAAATTTTCTATTTTTTATTGTTAGAAAGCGAAAAGGTTTAAAATTAAAGTAAAACTACCCAAATTCAAAACCTCATGTAAATATATATATATATATGTGTGTTATTCTTCATAATCTATTGGAAGTACTATAACAATACTACAATAGGATTTGAAAATGTTCAGACAAGTAGTACATTCATGAATAAAGAATATTTTGAAAATTGAAAATGTATTCTTTGTATTTGTAACTGACCTACCTAATTAATGAGTTGCCAAAAGTGTATTACTTAGAAATCCTAATGAATGGGAATTCTAACTGTGATATATTATTGTGAGAAAATCAGGAGAGGCTCTGGTGTCTACACCGTCATTATCTCTCAGCCTCTAACGAATGTTTTAATCAACTCCACCGAAATTTCCAATTACCGGTTAACTCCCTGAGGTTCTCAATTATAGGTTCAAAGATTACCTCTATCAAAGCTCTCAGCAGCGACTAACCGTAGCATCGAATGTCAGATGATCAATTAATCTGATCGACGTTTCGATCACTTTATTGACAATCGAAATTGTGTGTTTGTTTTTTTAACGTATGTTAGACACATTCAATTAAAAACTCATAGTTTGTTCTTATTATATTAAACTGAACTAACGAAATTTTCAATCACAATATTTTAAAAATGAAAACTGAAACATGACGACTGCTTTTTCTTCAGGTGTCAATAATAGTACATTTAGGAGTCCGAGAAAATTAGTTGAGAAAAACCCTTACGATGAACAAGCACAAGACAATCTTAACATCTCAAAGATTGTACTTCAAGAGCGTCCTCGAATCCAAACCCCAGAGACCTATATGAAACATATAAAAATAGCATAGCACATGTGTGGCATGTGGACTTATTGTAAGTGAAGACGTAATAATTCAAGTAATACCTAGTGCAAAGTGTGTGTAGTTAACCTATTGATAAAATATGCATGACGTGAGGTTGAGAAGTTGGGAGACTATTTACGTCTTCTTTTAACCTCATTAATTCTGGATCTCTTACATGTCGTTCGTTTTATATTCAATTTCTTCCATATTAAGTTGATATGATTGTTCGAACTTTTCCTACATAACGAAATTAATATATGCAAAATGCAAACTGGAAATTTAAATAGTTTATGATAGTCTAAAATATGTTATTTGGCGCTTCCATTCCCTTTATTCTTAAATTCATATCTGTTACGTGCCCTCCTATGAACTATTTAAATAAAACAAAAAAATAAACTTCATTAGATTGTCTGAATAAATCTTCAATACATTTACAAGAGAAGTATTAAGTTGTTAAATTATTTTCCTGATGGATTCTATTAAGACGGAACTGATTCCACTTCTTCTTTCCTTCCATTATTAACTTCCGTCCTTGGAATTTCCGGACATTCCTTATTTTCTTTCGCGAGTAGAGACTCTTTAGGTTCTTTTAATGTATTCTGAAAATCGTAGATAAACACTGTAATCTGTATGTTTTACATGCTATCCCTTATTGATAGTAATCGTGTGTAATAATTACCAAAAGAGGACTAAAAATAATAATTTTTACTGAAAGGATTACGAGAAAGAGTAAGTAAAGTACTGTATGGAGACAACAAATAGGCGTTTTTTTTATTTTAAATTTTCAAGTAAACAGAATAAATAGGAGTATATTTAAGTGTAGAACGTTTTAATAAATGAAAAGTAACATACCCCAATATCCCTAAACTTATACAGGATGTAAAAAATGATTAAGCTGGCTATGTATTTTAATTTTCTGTGTCTGATTCTAAACTAAAAATGAAGAATAACTTTTTTCCCAATTTCCGCTGTGTTCCACTGCTAGTCGCTATTTTATGTTTTATGTTACTGTTAAAAAATATAGTACTGTTATTTTCTTTAATACTTGCAAAATTGCGTCTAATCAATTTTAAAGTCAAATCACAAAAAAACACACCAATATTTAGGACACCAACTATTTGGTAAATGTTACTGCAATTTTAACGCTAGCTACTCCTGACTAATGAAAGGTTTCAAGATGGCGAGCATTCACATTGAAATACTATTATTTCACTCAACCAATTCTTAACATAGTCCCTAATAGATGCATTTTTAAAATATATTACGAAATTATAATAATAATTGATTTATAATTTTATTCCCATAGCTTTAAAGTTTTAATATGGTGGGCATTCAATACTTGTACAGGGAATGGCCACCGATTTTTGGAGCATGGCAAAGTATATAAATAATCTTTATTCATTAATTTGTAAAATATTGTGATTTAATATTCTCTGGTCAATAAAACAACGTTTGTTCCTACCTACCTTTTTTATATCATGTATGGCTTCCAGATAGGGACTTTAAAAGTTTAAACTAATGTATAAAATAGCGGCAATGATGAACACGATAAGTACCGTAGTTCTTAACAGATTGAAACCAATTTTAGTACATATTACACATTTAGTATTCGTACATAGCTTGTATGGGCTTGTTAGTCAGTCTTAACCGGTGAAACGTTACAAGATAGCGGGGATTAACTTTTGAGTCGAGAAACGTTTTTTCGGGTATTTTGCAAGATAAATAAAAATATACTCTTTAAATGGATTTCTGAAAAATTCGAAACAAAATTCCTTCTTCTTATCTATCTAAAATGTTTTTGTTCAAAGATGGTGACCGTTTAAGTTAAGTTAAGTAAACGGTTAAGTAGTAGACCATTGACTGTTATAAATAAATATAGTATTAGAAGGGGTTCTATGCGTGACCCCAACACGGGAGCCCGAATAAACCTGTGACAAACCCAACATCGCTCAGCTCTGGTGAGTAAAAGAAAAAGTAAAGATGTCTTATTTTACCAGGCATCCTTACTTTTTTTGGACTGCCTTATGGGCTATGTTTGTTTGGAAACTTGCCAGTCATTTAAAACATATAACAGAAAAATCTATACGAAACATACGACCGAAAGAATACATAACTTACTTATTTTTACTAGGTTGGGGAGTATCCAGCCTATCAGAGTTAATCCATTAATCATTACTAGTTTATATTGTATTTATATAATGTAAGTTCAATTTTTTATTCTTTTTGACTGTCATCCAAATATTGTATTTTATATTGCAATTTACAATAATCTACAACTGAAGTATGTCATACACGTCTACAACAGTAATAAAATAAAATAGAAATTTAATTTAGTTAATTAAAGTTTACACTTTCAAACTCATAAATTATAAACAATTTTTATTCTTCGTACTTTTCGAAAACTTTTTTGGGTCAAAGATGGTGACAGTTTACGTTATAGTAGTAGACAATTGACTATTAAGGTCGAATATGTGGGCAAACATAATTTCAGACTCATTATAAATAAATAAAGTCCACACTTTTACAAAGAAGTTTGTATGGTAAAAACAATTTTTGGTTTGTAAGATTTTAAGATTTTGAAATTGCTTGAAAAAGTACGTTTATAATATTAACATGCAAATACTGAAAGTTAATATCCCATTGGTGTTATGCAAATTTAACATCCAAACAAATAATAAATCTTCAGTTGATATTTCTAAATAACGGCTTCAAGTTCCTGTCTTTCCCGCTTTCTGAGCCAGAAGGGATATTTTTAATGTAAAATCTATTAATAGTTGGTTTATCTTTCGTCAATAATATGAAACGAAACTTTCAACGATGTTTAAATTGAAATAATAAAATAGAGATTGCGGAGATTGTGTACGGTTTTTGTTGTCGTGAAAAGTTAACAAGTGATTACGATGGCTCTAGTTAGTTAATTTGGTTAAAGGATTCTCAGTTACTAAGGGTTGAGAAGTTATCGTGTAACGTGTTTTTTATGTGAGTGTAAAGATTAAATCTTGCCGATTTTTCTGATCAATGTTCAAACATTTTTTGCAGATCGCTTTCTTACAAATAACAATAAGTTACAATAAACATAAATCGAACTATACTTTATTTATTAAGGTTAGACAAATCTAATAATGTGAGTGGAGGGTGTGGTAGCAAGAACACATGTTAAACTTTAAATCCGATATATTATTTAGCTAAAACATTGGAGGAGATTGCTGCTACAATTAGCGATCCTTCCTGTTTGACAAACAGTTAAGAATTATTTTCAGAGCATGAACAGATTTTGCGCTGAGGCAATATCACCATGTTGAACCTTTTCAGAATTATTTATATGGTTTGTTATAAATATTAAGCTGTATTTGACAAGTCGGGAGGAGCGGGATATTGGAGTTTAACTAATTCCTCCCAATATCCAGTTGCAGAGTGCAACATGTAGGGTAAATTCATCCCCAAAAAGCTTATATTTGTAACGTTATCGGTCCACTCCTCATATTTCTGCCCCTCCTATTTCTTCTTTCCAATTACGTGCTGATACCTTCAACCAGCTTCAAACAGAAAATGTATTCACGCAAGTGTGGTTTACATTACTGTAATAATATAGTAACTGAGGCTATTATATTCATAAAGCGTTAGTTAAAATATTTAAATATTTTGCATAGAGTTAATAGAGTTTTTTATATTTGCGTGGATTAATAACAAAAAATAAGGATAGCACATCAGGCCAGAAAGTATCAATTATTCAAAGAAATAGAGGAAGCATAATTGTTTTCTTACTTTCTCTCGTGGACAAGATATCGAAGGCCAAACGAATAATTGTCTTCCCGACGTAAAGGTTTGCCGTCTTGAAGGCCGTAAAGAAAACAAATAATTTATTGTCTTACGTTACGATCAATAATATGGCACTTGCATATCAGTACACATTTTCCTCAGTAAAACCATTTCCTCCGGTAAAAAATTTTGGTTTTAATTAAACCTAACTTCGTTCCATTTAAACCAACATGAGTGTTAAGAAAGGAGATAAACTAGAGACTGCGAGGGGTTTAGTAACATGAGAACTATTCAAGGAAATCTAAAAGTGGCCACTGGCAATATTTGGTGCCCTATTATTGGTGTCAAACTTGTTTCTATTTGAAAATTTACCACATAATACCTGCATGGTTGGTTTATAAAGGATTACCTGAGGTATAAAGTTTCCCAGCTCTAGACGTGACATGTGTCTTCAAAGTCAGGGATGTAATCTGATACTCGTATACCAGGCTGATTCATATTTGGAGGTTTCTTCTACTTACCTTGTCTCAGGCATGCTTCTGAAATGGGACCAGAAGTGGAATATCCCATTCTCCGTTTTAGAGAGTTACAGTTTTTTTAATAAACGGTTTCATCTAACTTAAAACGTGGATAGAATACTATCTAAATGAAACTACCATAATATCCACTCTATTAGGCTTATAGTATTTATATAATAAGTACTAACATTTATGAAATAATTAAAATATATACGGAATTTATTATGTTCTCAGTAGTTTGTAGTCATTCAAGAATGTACTAGAAGACATTACTTTGCAATTTATTACGTTACATTTATACTGGAATCAAGTTGAATTAGATTAATTAATGTAGTTTATGATATTAATCCTCACTTTGGTTGTTTCGGCAATAACTTAAAATATTTGAGTTAGTATGCCATAACTCTGTAATTTTAATTTGAAAAGTTGTCACTTCTTTGCAACACAGTCACGAAATGGACGTGAAAACTTTATATGAACAAGTAAGTTAATTAATCATAACTACACACACACACACACACACACACACACACACACACACACACACACACACACACACACACACACACACACACACACACACACACACACACACACACATACACACACACACACACACACACATATATATATATATATATATATATATATATATATATATACATAATTATATGATTATTATTAATTAGTAAATAGTATGCACAAGGAAAAATAAAGTTTTAAGCGTTGCTAAAAGGAGTTGAATTCGTTCTAATAATCGAAGATTCAAATCGAGGAGAATTTAAATTCAATTTCAAGAATATCTGTTACGTGTTGTAATGCTTCTTATTTAGTCAATAATAAGAAAATCATGAAGTCTGAAATCATCTCAAGTCTTTGCGTCATTTCTTTTACTAATTGATTCCACATGATTGCAAGAGTTAAAATTTCACCATAGTATCTTAGGCTGATATGTATTCAAATTGTTATTCTATACTTATTCAAATAAGGAGTTCCTAACTAATATTGAAGTAGGCAATAGTTTTCAGCCCCATTACTATATACACACTATTCTACTCGTTAAAATGTAGACCGTATCTACACTGACATACACATAATTTATTTTCTTATCTATAAAATAATAGTTACATAAAATTTTGATTAAAAATGCAATGTTTGAAACATATTAAAAACACTAATAATTTTCAGTTTTAGAATATTAAGGTTTAACGAAATCGACTACAAATAAATTTATAGCGATAAACATTTATAACGTAAATAAAAAAAAACACAGCCTTAAGTATGGTTCAAAACAGTATGTGCATGAACGTTCAGTATTTAATAGTGTAAAAACAGGACTATAGTTATATGTTGAATTGTCTGTGGACGAAATTACGGAGCAAGTGTCGTTATTTTGGGTATTGAATGGTGTGTCAGACTGAGCTACTACATAGGTAAGGAAATACCTTTGTTCCCATAGGTACTCGTCATATATATAATACTTGTGCAGTTAATGTACACCTTGTTCTTCCGGAACAACACTTTTTAGATTGAATGCTGATACAAAATAATTGGACCATAATCATTACTGGTCACAGTAGCGTATAGAAAAACATTGCATACAAGCTAATCCTTCCAATGACATTTGTTTTATGATCCAAACGTCCTCAGAGGCTGTGGATGGTGGGTTGTAGAGATGAAGATTCAATTCAAAATAAAAATCATATTTAGGAATGCTTTGAATGAAGTTGCCGTTATTTATGCGTCCTTAAAGATATCAGATGGTTTAAGTGGCTATTAAACTCTCTGGACGTTCAGGAATTTCAACAAAGAGATTGTTTGTGGTCTTGGAGTTTCGTAGCTCAATAACATAATGTTTAGACTTTTAGATTCAAGATTGGTTTTATCCTACCTTACATATGTTTTAATAGGGTTTAATTCAAGTTATCTTTTTTAAAATATTAATTTACTTATCTCTGGTGCAATATTATACTTAATAACTCCCTAATAAAAACATATTTTTAGACTTGATGAAAAATTCTACTAACAAAACACTTCCTTTCCTCCTTCCTTTTCCAAACGCATTTTGTCTACTTTAAAATTACAAAAGGAACTAAATGTAATTAGAGAATAAAATTAACAATGCATGAACTTAATTATAAAAAGATGGCTCTTGTAGACTAATATCTTTGAGGCTGTTACAATGGTGAAGGTGTAGAATTGTGGATGGAAGAGCAATAGCAGGGTAGAGTGCTGTAGGCGTCTGGGTGCATTTATCGAGTTCATTGATGTATGTCTCTGCCTTCTCAATTGACCATTTCCTTAACGACCAACATTAGATCAAGACGAAGGAAACGAGTGGGTTCTTAGCCTACACTACAAGGGTTAGTGCTTAAATTAAGAATAACTCCGCTGAAACGCATTGCTAACTATACATGTACATCATTATAAGTTGTAGAAACCTAACGTAATTGATTAATTTAAATCAGTTTAGATAGTGGTAGAATATGTATTAAATTTACAAAGATTTTTGTTTAACGTTAGATATTAACCCCTCCTATAGGAACAAAACTTAAGATGTTGATTTGAAAACAACGTTATTCCAAAGTTAAGTATAATATGCATATCCTGACATCACATCTGACATTATCTTCAAACATCAGGAGATTGTGAAGGCCATAGTAACGTAGATTCGTTTGTCAACGTCATTAATGTCTATGTATTAATGTCAAATTAGAATTTTTACATTAAAATTGTAAAGTACAACCAATAAACATTCCCTTTTTAAACTAGCAGAATGTTTTGGTAGAAAATATAAACATGTTCAACGTTCTATTGAGTTAAATCGAATTCTAAATAGGATCTTACAATATCTGAGAAAAATCAACAGGCGAATACTTTACGATATTTCATATACGAGTAAACAATATACAATGAATACATGTTACAAACTGAAATACAAATGCTATAACGATAATGGTGAAAAGTTAAAAAAATGTCTATCGGCCTATGGCATTAATCAATCTGATGAAATAATCGGATAAAAAACTTTTCCATGCATACCCCAATACTGGTTGAATATAATTATTTCTTAAAATATTGTGAACTTTATTAATCATTTTACAATATAATACTTGGTAATGGATCTATCAAGTGCAAGCTTTGGAGATTTTTTGTTAATACGCATCACGTTCGTTGTGTTTTTTGACATAAAATATATGAATGATTTAACATATAATAACTCATTCATACTTGTAAGTAAATATTTTTATAAAGTCTTGTTTTATCCTATCGTAGTATGTTTAAATAAATTACGATATATTTGAAAAAAATAGAATGCCCAGTAATCTGTTTAAAAAAGCCTATATGTTAAATTTTATATCATTCTTGTTTTTATAGCCACCATAGTTATAATAATTTATAAATGTACCTAGCAACTTAAAGACCAATGAGTGTTTTTACTGAGAACTTAAATTTCTTACAGCCTTTTTTACTCCTTGACAATTATTTATCCTGACAATAAATAGCCATTTTCAAATTTAGTTCAATTAATCCTAACCTATATTTTCGGATTTAAATCTGTGATGACTGATTTTGATTAATACAATGTAAAACTTCCGGTCTTAAATAAAAAGACAACCGACGCGTCAGACATTTTTTGCTTTACTAAAACTTTTTAGAAATTATTGTATTTCAAATACTTTGATTATGAAAATATTTTGGTCTAAGGCAGATATTTATGTTTATTCAACATTTATATCTATGATATATTGTAAGAATGATATGATGCGTATGTATTAAAGTTATTTTTATGTGAACGTGTAAAGTATGCAACTATTTACACTACTTTTAAATTTATTACTGAAATATTTCCTAGTTGTTTTTAACCGTTGAGCAGTAAAACACCCAAGAAAGATTACCGTAATCACCACTATGGTACTGTTTAATATGATATTCATTACGTTACGGAAGGATCCAGGCTCGGAGGTGCTCAAAGTTAGGATCTTATCACGGGGCTGATAGACAGCTGCTTGTTTAGTTTGGCGTTGTTGAAACTCTGTCGCCCTAAGGGATATGTAAAGTATACTCCAATAAGGTTTGACTTAATAACAGTAAGCATAGCAGGAATTCCTTTCGTTTAAAAATTAAACGTTAACAGTAAATTATATTATGCAAAAAAGTATTTAACCACTACCTATGTTGAAATATGAACATTTTATTAATGAAGTGCAGTAGTACAGGATAATGCATGATTTGTAATATTTTATTTTACTAAAATATGTTTTTGCCTATAAAAGAACATAAGCTACATATAAATTACACATAAACGTAACCATTTATAACTCCTAACATTTTATATTAATAATCCATATTTGTAATAATCAAGAAATACCATACCTATCAGAAACTCATAATATGGCCGTTATGCTGAAATTCGTGACTGAATAAATACGGTTTACAAGGTCCTTTCCAACAGATTTAACACTAGTACAAATGTTACGAAAACATTGTTTATACTCGTTTAAGAATATCATATTACTGAACCTTGAACCTTTAGTATAAAACTATTACCTAATGAAATATTAATCATCCATTTACGAATATTTATATTGCAACATATCTTGGAATGCAAGTAAATGATGGTAGGTAGATACTAAATTTGTTCAATATATTCTGAAGTTTTATAGGCTAAATAATATCGACATCTTTATAAACAAATATACATGTATTTTGATTTTTTTATGTGTTTTATTTCATTTTCAGCTATGAAAATGATTGTATAGTTGCGAGTTTGTAAAGTAAACAAATAGAGTGCTTGATGGTGGTATGTATAAAAAATCTGCAGACGGACGAGGACGCCAGATTCTAGAAATCAAGTCTGTAACTGTGTCAGATTCAGTTGCTGCACTAATAGGATGGTAAAATGGAGTCAAATTCAACATTCTCATAGAATGAACTCCCATAGCTAACCATAGAATCCCATTAAATAACTGAGACATACGCAAACAATTATTCCTTTTAATTAGTACAATAGCTTATATTGATCATGCATAGCATCATTCTAAGTGCTATTCACTCACTAAACGAGTTATAGTTTTGTACATGCGATTGATAGGTATACACTTGAAATCGGATTTTCTAATATTACAATTCTTATTTTGACAACAGTTCTCAAGTATTTTAATGAAAGCACCGAACGTTGCTATTCTTAATGTAAATTATGTCTTTAAAATGGCACATTCTACATAACTGGCATCAATATTACCAAATCGGTTGTTTAAGATTTACATTGTACTTATCAAAACTCGTTGTACTTTGAGTTAGTTCTTTAATATTAAGCTAAACTGACTTGGTTGGATCCACTTTTTCCACCTAAAAATTAGTCTCTGAGTACATTCTGAGTTTTAGATTAATTGGTTTAAAGTACCACAGTTACTCACAGAAAAATAACTGTGTTTTAAGAAAGCTAAAGGCAACTTTTATACATAGTTTTAATACTATCTGACATGTAAACGTCAATATCAATAAGCTTTTGAGAAACATTTAAATATAAAGCCCGATAAATACGATATTGCTAACAATAAGCTAAGATCACCACCACTACTTAATACAATGAACGAGTTAATTACAGAAATACACCACACGAACCGTTGCTCAAACTTTATTAATTAATTTCTGGGCAGTTTTCTTATCACTTAGTTGAACTGTTTTCATCTTCTCTCTTAAAATATTCTGATTTATGCTCAAATGATTTCAAATTTATGAAGAGTTCAGGACGTCTTGCCTCTATTATTTATTGACTCTGCATCACGTTGTTTCTCAAGTTAAATTTATCGATGCAACCGTCCACAGATTCATAAAATCAAGTTGTACTTGTTGAAGTGATAATTCTCCCAATGTAAATTAGAATACACGCCTTCTGCTGAATACTTTTTGGCCATTCCCATAATTAAATTAAATCCATATTGCATTTATTTAATAAGATTTAACTGTATAGTACTATTACTTAACTATCAAAAAATGATACATATTTAAAGTGAGTTGTGCATACATAATAAAATATATTACATTTGTGGTATTTCACACTCCTAAATAGTACTGATATCAATTAAAGCAGAGAGAAGTTTCCAAATATATACTGTAGTTGTTATAAACAGATTTTCCCACAATCGGAGCTTACATGCCATGGTTACATAAAAGTTCAACCGGTTTCTACCGAATTTGTTTTATACTCATTCCTTTCGTAAACAACTGGGCATTATGGTTGTTTTTAAGTAGTTTTCAAAATAATAAAAACAACGTAAATTCAGAGGAGGACGTTTAAATTGCAAAATTCAACATTATATATATTTCATAGTTGTATTCCATTTTATAATTATCAACTAAAATATGGTACTGTATCTTGTCAAAACTGTTCCAAATGTTTAAGGTACCACTACACGTTTCGGAACGAAAGTTTCATTATCAGGTAGTTAAAATGTTTAAACGTGCTCCACATAACGTTGTCTAGTTTAAAAAAATAAAATAACATATACAACAAAAAGTAAATAGGGACATACGACACGCGAAAAACAAACATTGTGCTGGCGTATCGCGCGCACTATTACCTCCAGGCGCTAGTACTAGTACACAGGTTTAAATGTGCACCTGCTACGTCATTTCTTTCCCTGGTGCATTTATGTCAGTTGGTTTATCAGTTAGTGATAAGATAATATTATACTGTCCTAGAATGTTCTGAAAAATACAATGCAAACCAAACCGAAATTTCTCGTTTAAAATATTACATCGTTTAATATCAAGAGTTGGCAGGTTTTCAGCGGATGAACGAGAAAAATGTATACACAACTTTGGCTGCAGCTGAAGGAACTTTATTTATTCTCCGCTTTTTATGTTGCCATCATAGCCAAAAGAAGAACAATGTAAAAATATTTGTTAATTTTAAGCCTAATAATCCCATGGAATGACATGCATCATCATCGAACTCAGTGTTGACTCTATAGAAATGAAACTTCATGCAAAATTGAAAGTCAACGGGTAATTTTGTTTTCGAGATATCTTTCTGACAGACAGATAGCACACAGTATTAGTATTCATTGCAGATAGATAGACATACAGACTCAACTAAAATTTGTCTCTCTTCTCGAATGATAGGGTCTACAGGATGGCAACTTAGGTTACGAATCACGTACAGGACACCTACAACATTTTGAATGTTGTTTCGACAAGGTACAACACCATATTTTTAGCTCATTACAAAGTTTCGTGGCTATAATGCATGAGTTTTAATAGTTCACTTAGGGCTCGGTTCTATATCTTATTCGAAATTTTGTAGCATAACATAAAATAACCTAGTTGCTCTATTTATAAAAAGTAAATGTGGTGTAATCTTTTATATGAATACATTGAATAGCAATTAAAATAATTTTTATAATCTTATAAATAATTCATGGGCCTAATTAACGTGTGTATCACTGGCATATTTAATGTATGTTTTGTACCACGGAAATGAAGATAATGTAACAGGATTTCGGACATTTGGCCATCATTATGGTTCAAAAAGGAAACACAACGTTTTGAGGATTGGAATCTATCCTCTTCGTCAGGTGGGGGAGGTATAAGTAAATACAAAAATATATAGAATAGAATAGAAAGAAGAAAAGAAGGGTAAGAAAAGGGTTCAATCGTACCCAAAAGCTGCTTGGAGTCTGGTCCAGATATACTGCTGAGAAGTCACGAGTAATACGAGTACAATCTAATTTTAATACGAGTGCATAAGTATAATACTTACTACTCAATTTATATGGTTTTTATCTAACAGAAAACACTTAAAATATTTCGGAACAAAGCTTTTAATAGTCTGTCATGTTTATAAAGGTTAATAGAATTTCGGAATTTTGTATCGTTGTATGCACGATATAATACAATACTTTCGAGGGTTGAGCTGTTACCTCTTCTTTAGAAGTCAAAAACCCAATAAATAAAAATTAAAAAAAACTCATCAATTAAAAATTGTTGAAAGTATCTGCCACACAATAACTCAAAATAGTGCTCTATTCTACGTAACATTAAACGATGACAATTGTACAAAATGAGATTATAGCCAAATAGAAGATTCTAATGATGTGTGTATTGTTATGCGAGGTTAACATGAAAACCTAGACGTTAGCTATGATTCCGGACAGCATAAGAATTGAGATTAAAAATATGTTGAATAAGAGCCTAATTTATACAAAATATCAATGAAGATAAAAGAATAGGCTAGATGAAGAAATGATATTTACCATACACCTGTATTTATTCCGTTATCCAAATTAATTAGGTTTGTAAACTTATCTAATTTCAGTTATAGCTTCCATTTTGTTCATGTAATTCACAAGTTCTAAACAATTAAAAAACAAAAGAATGTGTAAGTTATTTACCGTTTAAGTTTTGAAAATATTATATAAAAAATCATTTCAAAAATACGTCTTTTCTCATTTCGTATTTTTTAAATTATTGCAATGTTTATAACTATATATATATTTTTTTTTTCACACACATTTTTGCATTCTATGGTTATAAAAATGATCTTACCCGTTTTAACTCGAGTTTGGGTTTGGAAAATAATTGTTATGTTATATTCTTAGTTCTTTTAAGTACTTTTCATAAATATCGAAAAAGTAGGCAAATATATATTCTTATCGCTGAAAAAACACAGATTTAAAATAGGCAATTTATGTCATATTGTAATTAGGTATTATGTATCTTCCTTCTTCACTATACTTTTACTTTTATCGTTTAGATGTATGTAAGGAACATTATAAATATGAAAAGATCAAACATATTTAAATATACATAATTTATTTCTTTTATTTAGTACACAATGTTAATTCATGCAGTAAACTGTAACAAATTCCAGAAAAATTTTATGACTCAAGGTAAAACAAACTGTTACTACTACTTGTAGTATCTTTATTGATGGCACCAACTGCAATAAATGTTTTTTTAAATACATTCATTAAATTACAAACGAACTTAAAATATTCTACAAGCGATAAATGAAATCTGTTTACAGATAACCAAATTTTAAATTTTAATAAGTATTTAATTCCTAAATCGATGTATAGAATGTCAGGATGTGGGCTTTCTTTCTGTAGCACTTATGTACATATATATTCTAAAATGAACATTTTGTTTCAAAATGAATGACCCATCCATATCATGAAACCAATATGTTAAAATTAATTTTTAACTTCCAGTCTTTAAAGAGAAACATACAGGTTGAAATTTTGAAAAAGTTTTCCCAAAATAGTTTCTTTGGAATAAAACCTTTATCAAATGATAGCTTGTAGGTCTAATACATTTATCAAAATAGTCTTTAGATAATCAATGACACATAATAATAGAATTCGAGAATTTATGCCATTTGTTTTGAGCAAAGGTATTCTTATTTAATCACTATCACATCCAAAGTTTGGATCTTGAGTAGGCTGGAATTCCAAGAGTAACAAATCTTGAGTTGTCACTGCTCAGGTTAAACTCAATCTCTCGTGTAAGTTGTTAATAAAACAATTGAGGAAACGTCTCGCTGTGTACTAAACGAAATTCTCACTCATATCGTAATGTATCAATATCGTAATATTAGTTCATTTGTTCCAGTATATACAAAATAATTTACTCGTATATATAGATGCATTTTGGGGCAATGATTGATAAATTTACCTATGTACAGAAACGCTTTGTTTAATATGTAAATTACCATTAGAAACAATAATTGCTCTGATGCTATATTGTATGTAATATAAAAATATTCTTATACCATAGACTACAATTTATTGCAAGCAAAATATTTACTAAAGAGCTGCAAATGAAAATTTGATTTATTCCTAAGACCTTACGAGAGAAAACCTTTCACAAGATAACGGCAACAAGGTCCCAACCCATCTATCACAACACTGTCAGTCTTTACAAAGTAAGATCATGTGGTGGTAGGGGTTAGGAAAATCAGGCCATTGGTATTCAACAGGATTAGTCGGTTGGCTCTTCCTCCAACATTTCTCACTGATAAAATCCATGGTTAATCTATAGCTGAGATTGTTCCAATGCATTTAATTACTTATAAAACATAAAAACTGTTTAAATTATAGCTGTTTTCTTTATTATATAACCAGTACTGATCATGTGCCTGCTGGAATAGTTCAGATAATAAAGGATTATATTTTATCTGGCATTTTATTTTTGATAAGAATAACAAAGTACGTTGTTAGTGAAGCGTCAAGCAGTGTTTTGCAATAACTTTTATTATTAAAAACATCATTGTATAAGTACAAGCAAAATATATAATTATTTAAGTATATAATTTCAGCACAAACGTTTGCTCATTTATAAATTCAGTTTATTATAAGAAATTTTACTTGTTTCCTAATTATTTTCAAACATTTTAGGTACCTATTCGGATATATGTTCAAACGTAAACTAATGGGTTTCTTGATTACATTCAGTTGCAGTTGCTTGTTTTCAGTTACAGTTACAGTTTCTTGATACGGTTTTTTAGTATTAACCTTGGATAATAATTTCAGTTAACTACGGCTTATTCTAAATTGGGGAGGGGGGGGAGACAAAGCGTTCAATATATACACGGGTGAGTATACGCATTAGGTAAAAGACTAAATTAACACCAAGTTAAAAAGAAAATTTCCGTTGAATTTCCATACTATCCTAGGGCTAAATAGAGAAATTTGAGAATGAATAAAAATCGGAAATTATTTGAAAATAGTTTGAAATTGTTTAATAGGTATCAACTATATACAAAGCAGCCATATTAATCATAATTGGTCAGTGGTTGGTTAAGCTCTGCCAATTACAAGAGTTCCATCGTTTCTACTATACAAACAACTGTTTCTTATTGGCTCAGCTTTAGCGTATCCTGTGTCTTGAGAGGCTCGAAAAATAACATTTATGTCTGTCTGTCAGCATGATATCTTTAAAATGAACTGACCTATTGAAATTAGCATAAAGCTTAATTTATGTATGAGAAACACTGAGTTCGATGTTAGTGCATATAAATTCATGGGATTTGATTGCGAGTTGCTGAGTATTTTTGTATTGGTCTTATGAGTATCCATGATGGCAACAATAACATAGCTGTATGAGTACATTTTGAAAAATCGTCATGAGGAATATGAGCCATTTTTATTCATAGAGTTAGCAAGAAATTATAGAATAGATAGTTCATGTTAAGACTGAGAGAAAAGATTTATTTCACTCTTGCGTTGTACCTTTACTACTTGACCGGAACTTTTATTATTTATCATTACTACAAAACCTAATGAACAAACATGTGAATGTTTGTGATGGAATCATTTCTTGAGAATGGTTTTATCTGTAGAAAGTGTTAATGAATCTTCTATCCTGCATAGACAAGAAAGTGTTTTATGATGAAGTTTTTTCAACCATGGTAATTTTTGAACCACAGTAAATTTTTGCTGGGCGTAATTTTTGTGTAAATTTTTTACTGAACATTTGTATGTCTGTTTATATGCCCACAGAACACCTCTCGATTAATTGAGTTGAACATTTGAAATATTGCATGCAACCTCAGCGAAGTCTTTTACACGAGACTTGGTGTTCGTAATCCTACTTACTATTATTACTATTGACAGTTTTGTTTAAAACGCGTTGGCTGAGGATGGGTTTTCAACTTAATTATATAATAAAAGTTTCCAAATGGTGTAAATCGAGAGATTTTGTCCTGTCTTTCGTGTTCTTAGAGTAAAATCTATATTTTAATGTAAATCTATATAAATAAAAATGAATTTCCGTTCGTTAGTCTCGCTAAAACTCGAGAACGGTTGAATTGATTTGGCTAATTTTGGTCTTGAAATGTTCGTGGAAGTCCAGGGAAGGAAGGTTTAAACGATGAGAAAGTATAACAAAATTGCAAGGAAAATACTAAAAACGACAATTTGATTTTCCCATACAAACTTTTCTTACCTTTCAAACGTTTGATTGATGTTCATGTTTAACTTAATTTAATTTAACAGCTGTAACAAATACAAATGACGAAGTGTCTCAGTATCATATGTTTACTTACTACTGCATGCAATTTTGGGTAAAGAAGCTGTCGCCATTATAGGTTAACATTATTAGTGCAAGAAAACATTAATATCAGATACTGATTAAAATGCCGAGAAGAAAACGACCTAACATAGGTCGTCGAAGTAGATCGAATTTGCGCCGAGCTACCTCACGCGCTAATCGCACTGATGACCAGCAAGAGACTGATAATAATAACAGTCGTATTGGTATGGCACATTTGCGTTTTACAGTAAATCAGAATGAAGTGGATATACAAAGAATGCAACGAGTTCGGGCACATCGATCACAACAGCAACGAGTCCGGGAAAAGGAAATTGACCGATTCCGCAAACACAATGCTCCTGTGAACCTGGAACGAGCAACATTCTCCTACGATCCAGAAATCGATTATAGTGCCAACAAATCAAATTAAACTTATATTGATAAGTCTTTATAGTAAGAAACATATTTTCTTAAATTTCTCGGAACTTGAAAAAATCGGCACATGAATCTTTAAACAATATAACTTTCGAATGATGAGGGTTAAAATTAAATGTTAAACTCCACCTCTATATCAAAATTATTTATAAACCCGGCTTGCTAATGATTTCTTCACTTTGCTCGCTAGGACCTGACGGCGTGGCGGGAGGCCTCGTTGACTCGGACAAGTCTGGCACAGCCAGAATATTGCTGATGTTGTGCTCTTGACTTTCCCCTATTTCATCCAACGAGATTGACGGCGTGGCGGGAGGCCTCGGTGACTCGGACAAGTTTGGGATAGCCAGGATATTGCTGACGTTGTGCTCCTGATTTTCTTCTATCTCATCCAAATATTTTAATTCTTCACCAGTTAAATTAAGTTCTGAACATGTTATTTCTTCAGATGATGATGATGATAGCATTGTTGAGACGAACTTCGGTTTTGATAACAAATTGTTGTTTCACTTGATTATTTTGTTCCTTAGCCCTGTTAATTCTTATTATGCGGTTCAAATTGTGACCGCACTTGATACAAAAGTTGAAAGTATCAGCTGTTATTGTCAAACATTTGTCGCATCTTATCAATTTTTTAGTGCAACTGGGACAGGTAGTTGTTTTATTCTGCCGTTCTATTCACTTTTTGCAAAAGGGACAATGCATTGTAAAAGTTCTTCTTCTATAAAAACAAATCAATCAATCAATTTAAAGGAAAGTGACTATCACGTTACAAACGAATTCAGCCAATTATAAAAACCAAGGGATCTGACACTTGATCTGACAGAGATTTAAAACACCTTTTTAAAGACACCTTAATGTTTTTTTTTATTAATTATTGTGGCATTGCTCAAAAGCTGCGGTGTAGAAGGCGCTGTATTCATTGAAATTTGAACAGTTCTAAGATGCCATAGCATGGCCTATACTATGATGATGATGCCTTTATAAAGTTACCGGTTCTGCAATACATAATTAGGGTTTAAATTAATATGGTTTATGTTAAGAGGTAAGTGAAACGAAGTTCACCGGGTCAGCTAGTATACTTTCTATTTTTTATTACCAAAATTCTTAGTGCTTGCTCTTATATGTTGGATTATCAGTTGGCATTTATCATAATATTTACGATACATGTATGGACATAAACCACGTTTACAGTAATACTTATGATTGTGTTTTTCTCGAAATTTCAACGTTAATTGTTGTAAATATTTATTTTTGTAAAATTATGAGTCGATGGTAATAGTCCCATAACATTTTCGATTTATTCAGGATAAACTAATATAGTTTAGTTCATACGGATATATATATATATATATATATATATATATATATATATATATATATATATATGTATAGGTCACAATATGAGCCCCATGCTAGCGTATGCAAAAACAGAATATGCGCTATAATTTTAATGCTTATTTCAAATAGAAAAATAAATCGGAACACGCTACTGCTATCACCGTGCTCGTCTGATTGCTGGATTTCTTGTTGAGTGTTTTGTTTGATCCTGACAGTATCACTGTAACGGATTTATACAAACATTTTTTGTTGGAAATACAACAGATGACAGCTGGCGTTGTTAGTAAATACGTGCAAGAAATACTATTAATGTATTAATAACTATTTTATAGCTACTAGTAGTCTATGAACAGATATGAGTACGTCACATTACATGTCGTGTAACAGGCTTCGCTGCGGTTGCATGCAAATTTTAAAGCCTATAGCTTATTTAATTTTCAGGAAGATTGTAATTAAAAGAATAAATATTTACGTACTCCGGCAAACTAAAGGATATTTTTCTAGTTTAATGAGTGTAGGAAATATGTGACGCTCTGCCAAATACTATTTCCAGCAAGATCATATACTCTTTATTGTCTATGTAGAAATGAAGTTTAGTAGAAATCTTACCGTCTGAAGGTGTCATGTTTTTTTAGACATCTTGCCACAAGATTTGCATACATTTTTGTATTAAGTTAAGTTTAATAACAACATTAAAATAATAAAATCTACACATTTTCCTTTTTACTCCATGCCACCCACCAAATCATGGAAATATTATGTTCTATGTATTATATACAATATATAATATCATGTGACTATATCTAGTTTTCTTACAATTTTTTACTATTATACCATTATTTCGTTGCCGTCATGAATACCTATAAGAAAAACGTAAAAATGTTCGCTTAGCTCAGCCATAACCCAAACTGAGTACGATACTCAGTGATATCTACAGATATGACGTTTCATGCAAATTTCAAGTCGTTTCCTAAATATCATGTAGACAGGCAGACAAATTAAATTAAATTTGTTCAGCCTCTTAATTAATAGGCTTCGGTAATGCTCAATCAAGAAATATTTTTTAGTTTATTTGTTAATCTCTAGCTTATTAATTATATTTTTATGCTGAAACAAAATATTTTAATTTTTTAAATTGTATGATTAGCACCAAACAGTGTCACTTTGGACTCACCCTCTTGTTCACAATTTCATGTCGAACAAGCATAACTAGACTATTCATTTAAATACGAGTATGTCGAACTCTAAAAAGTATTTTAAATTGTGTAGGTAAAGGATAATATATAAAAAAAATCAAATTTGTATTGTAAGTTACGCTTTGTACGGCAATGCACCAGACGCACAATGTAGGCTTATTCCACGGATAGTTAAGGATTTTGCTTATTAGCTCCAGCGCAGTGTAATGTGTTACGATAAAAGCATTAAATCCACCTTTACTGGGATCTTTGTAATACCATCTGTAAGTGTAAATGTTATTGATGAATCAGTAATGCAAATAATCTTTTAGTTTTTGTTTTCAGTGATTGTCGTGCACTTGATTAATTTTAACTTCATCGTGAATAGTTATCTTCGCTTTTGGGATTTACCTCGAACTAAATAAGGAAGTTTTTATTGTCAGAATACGTGTGGCGATCGGGGGGGGGGGCGGAGACTGGTGGCGATTCAACTCAATTCTCGCCAACATCGTTTCCTGATTGAAAGGATAATACGAGAACCGTTCGTCGTAAATTTCAAAATATGTTAAATAACGTCTGTTATTTTTAATACTTTAATTTAATTTGGTCCTCGATAAGGAAAACTCGTCCATAAATAGTGGCCTCCGGTGCATTCCCGATCGGTAATTCTCCGACCTCACTTCACGTCCTAGATATTCAAACTTTCTCAACGTCAGATCATGTTAGTTGTGAGCGCTCGTTAACTTTTTATATTTCTAATACACACATGGGCACAAAAAAGAAGTACCGATCCTCATAATAACATGTAAATAGCACACTAATTCAAATAAAGTCTGCTCTTTGAAATAATTTACTTTTTAATGACCCACGTAAGAAGAACTCTTCCAAACATAGTGGCTTCCGGATAACACCAAAGTACCGAAGTGTGGAATGAAGCAAAACTTTACAAAATGTTTTAAAACTACCAAACAAAATCTGTGTTCAATGTACAATGACTGTGTGTTCATATTCTTCTTTTTGATAGGTTTAAATAATACATTTTTTATTAAAGAGCCTTTTATGTAAATATGAGCATTTATCGTATTTTTATGAATTATAACAAAATCATGACATTTTGCAACCCAACTTTTTCTATATAAGCCATTATAAAAATTTTATTTTTTATGCTAGTTCGGTGAATCTTTGAAGTTATATTCTATAATTGCATTGCACTTTTTGACATTGCATTTATAGGACCAAATTGAAAATATATTTAAAAACATTTTATTTATTATTCGTCATGTTTTAAATAGTTAATGAGCTAAAAGTGTCGCTTCCTTCTAATAGCACAATGCAGCAAAGCAGAGTAAATAAATTCATGATTTTTATCTCAAGTGAATCTAATGAGATCTTTGTGAGCTATCGTAAAACAGATATGATCACTTGCACAAACTGGTAGGAAGCACTTTTGTAATTATTTTGTATATACTATCCCTTCATGTTAACTTTGAGAATTTGCCCTGAATTATTTATTTTTATCGCTTTTATTTATTTTAATATACATTCAAAGTATTTTGCAAATATAAATATTTTGTAGACATTGAAGAAGTACAAGCCGTAACGTAGGAACCTATAAAGAAGGATCTCAACACCCGGTTTCTTACAGTAGACTGGAGTCACACAATCAGTATTATTCCTAATCTCAGTAATCCCATACTACCCTTTTTTTGTGCACTTAAGACACTGTAAATGATGAAATCCCTCATTGTCCTTAGTCTTAAAAGGACTTTGCGGTTATTCATGAGAAAGGGAAGTTAAGAATGGGCGAGTTTTGGAAGTACGGACCTCCTCCTTTCAAGATCACGTAAGAAGAGATAACGAGCACTCGTCATGTCACGTTAGAAGAACGCGAGGATACTTCTGTTCCAGTTAAAACGGACTGGAGGCCGGGAGCGACAATACTCTCTCATCTTTAAACTTGGAAAAATCTTTTATATTAGGGGAGTCCCATTCGCCTCATCATACATCCTCCATAGCAAACTAGATCTATCGACCAACCTTCTCTAACCCAATATCTCAAATTGTGGTTAATGATGTGCCTCTTGGGGTGATAAGACCAATTTTTTGAATTTTAATTGTTGGATTTAATTCACATTCCAAAGTCATTAGCTCAAACATTTACAGTTATTCAATTGTCACTAGAAGTAAAAAACACGTATTTTGAAATTTTAAATTTTTTTCCCGTAGAAGCACAGGACTCGATCTTATGCGTCATGGCTGAAAACCTGTAGAACGAACTAGATATGACACCCTAAAAATAAAAAAAAAATAAATAAAAAAAAAAAAAAAAAAAAACAAGTGACATCCCCAGGCACAAATTAATAATATCACGGAATTTGCTGCAGGCAAGACGTTATATTCGCCTGTCACCTCTGCAAAATTTACAGATACTAATTATAATTTAATAACAAGGAATGTGCTATTGCCTTTGTTCCTTTAATTTCATAATCAAAATAAATGGATATTTTCGTTTGAACACATTCTGGCTTTAATTATGCTTGGCTCTAGTTAATGTTAACTTTGTGAGGTGTTTTCGGTATAAACGCTTTTTTTGTCTGCCCTGATAGTTGCATTCGTGCTGGGTTCTATTCCAGGGTTGTGATATCGCCTTATATTTTTATCTCACCCGCGCCCTCACTGTGCGCTGGTAGAGATCGATGTGATACACAAGGTTAAACGTAAGTGAACAGAAAATCTCAGACTCGTTCAGAGCGAATTCAGTTATTCACACTCTTCAATGATATCATCACAGTTTTCTGTTCTATGTTTCGCGCGATTTTACGTAAATAAATGTTGATTAGAACTGTCAATGCCCGTTCTAAAAGGGTGACGTTTAGAAATAAATTCTATTGTAACGACGACTATTTGGCAATTTTTGTGCGTGAGAAAACAGATTTTTAATATCGGTGGTCCGCGAGATCTTTGTTCCACAGCCGATGACTCGAACCGGTCTCTATATCGTCTGCTCGTTTCTTATTTCTTCAGTGTGTTGTTGTGCTGTGTTAAGCTGAGGTTATGTTTTGACTTTAACAAATATCAAAATAAAATATTAAATATATCAAACCAAACAAATTCCTTCTCTATACTAACAAGACTAACGTTAATCGTATAAGTTTAAGCTGGAATCAAAATGTCTAAGGGGAGTCTTGAGTTATATTCCTCCCCTGTGAAACAGCTAAATTCCTTCAAGCAAATATATTTAGGTTACTTAACACAAGTATCCTAGTTCAACAATAATACAGGTATTTCGTGTTGTACTATTTTCCTCTTTTAGGCCCTTAGTATCAAATCTGTTAATATTAACAAGCATTAAAAGTTTTATTATAGCCTACAACCTAACATTCACTTTGAAACATACTCTTCGAAGTAGGAAGTAAAGCTTATGCGGTTTACAGGGTACTGAACAAATATTTAGAAACCGGGCTGAGAATTCAGAGGTTTATTAAGCCAATGAATAATATACTTGTAAACAAGGCTGTTACCTAGATAGCCTAAATTAAGTTTCCCCGCCTATCCTGGCGTTGATCAATAACTTTGAGCTTAGGCTATTAGGCCTACACGACTTACAGTAAGCAAAAATATATTATCGTGAGCTATAGAAAGGTTTTATATATATGCTATATCTAGTAGATTGACCAGTACATACACCTAACTTTATCTTATGCACCAAACTATTAATTTTAAGAATATGATAACAAACCCTATGCAGCTTATAAGATGCAAAATATGCGTTTGCAAACTAGGAAGGGTAGTGAAAGATAATAGAGCCTATAGTGAATAAATACACACTACTGTCACTAACCGAAATAACCTATTAGCTGCTGCTTAACTATTCTACGCACCGAATCATTAATTTTAGGAATAGGATAACAAGCCTACGCGGCTTATAGAATGCAAAATATGCGTTTGCAAACTAGGAAAGGTAGTGAAGGGTAGTAGAACCTATATTGAATAGACACACTACTGTCACTAACCGCAATAACCTATAAGCTGCTGTTAACCTATCCTACGCACCGAATTAATTAATTTTAGGAATAGGATAACAAGCCTACGCGGCATATAGGATGCAAAAATATGCGTTTGCAAACTAGGAAAGGTAGTGAAGGGTAGTGTAACCTATAGTGAATAGATACGCTACTGGCACTAACCGCAATAACCTATAAGCTGCTGTTAACCTATCCTACGCACCGAATTATTAATTTTAGGAATAGGATAACAAGCCTACGCGGCTTATAGGATGCAAAATAATGCGTTTGCAAACTAGGACAGGTAGTGAAGGGTAATAGAACCTATATTTAATAGATACACTACTGTCACTAAACGAAATAACCTATAAGCTGCTGTTAACCTATCCTACGCACCGAATTATTAATTTTTAGGAATAGGATAACAAGCCTACGCGGCTTATAGGATGCAAAATATGCGTTTGCAAACTAGGACAGGTAGTGAAGGGTAATAGAAACCTATATTTAATAGATACACTACTGTCACTAAACGAAATAACCTATAAGCTGGTCTTAACCTATCCTACGCACCGAATTATTAATTTTTCAAGGATTTCGTAGAATTCAAGGTTAACGAATCAGTACTAATTTTGATATTCAACCCTTCAACATTCGATATTCGTGTTTTTTTTTAAATTCCCTTAATGATTACAATTCGGGGTAACTCACCAAAAGATGATATATGCCGACTGCGTATTCTCTCGTACAGGGCTTCTCTCCTCGACTCGACTTCAGACGGACTTCAGAGGACGTAAACCGACGTCCTCAAGCAATACTCTTCTCCTCGAATTGACTTCACTCCACGACGTTAGCAAGCAAAAAACTGCCTGTCCCTTGTCGGATCGGCTGTATAAGTAGACCGCCAGCCGGTCATGCGCAGAGACGCGTTTTTTCGTCCAGTCGTCGCCAGACGCTGCAGCGGCCACAATCGGAGCTCCGGCTAACTGCACTGGCCCCGAGTAGAGAGGTTCCCTAACCTCAAATCGACTCCTTCTAATGGAATGACGACGACGACTATCGACGAAAAAAATAAATTGACACACCTACTTGTCAAAATAAACGTTTTCTCATTTAAGAACAAAAAAACAAAAAAACGGGGTATAAAATTGAACCCTTACCCTCTTTTTATTATAATTTATTATAACTAAAACTAATTATAATTTAATAACAAGGAATGTGCTATTGCCTTTGTTCCTTTAATTTCATAATCAAAATAAATGGATATTTTCATTTGAACACATTCTGGCTTTAATTATGCTGGCATATATCGAATGCTTTTGGCTCTAGTTAATGTTAACTTATTCCATACTCAACACTTGATTTACCATAATATGAATAGTAAACATTTAATTATTGGCTCTGATCAGTCCTAAGTGGTGATTGGCGAATGCTTACCTATTGTGAGCTTTAGTTTGTAGTTCAGTTTTAATAATTAGTGTTTTTTTTCTGTTTTTAATGCATATTTTAGAGTTGGCGCAAGTTTTAGTGGATTTGACACACAGCATTGTGGTTGTTATTCCTGACTTAGGCTCTGGTATAATTAGTTTATTTTAACCTAGATCATAGTTTACTGTTACCTTAGTTATTCACCTGAGAAAGAGGTCAGATAGCAGATCTCGAAACGTAGTGTTTTTGTCACCGAAATATAAAGAATTTCCAGAATAATCCTGATTCCATCAAAATCCTGTCATCATCAAAATGATAACTCAGACAAGTTCATTTTAGGTTGAAGAAATTCTTTAGTTGTTTTGAATTGCATATACAGACAATAGTGTCTCGTAATTTTTATAAACTAAATAAAACCAATGACTGATCTAATCTTATCAGAATGATAAATTTGCTAACATAATCTTTTGAACAAAATATACAGGTTAGTAGATATTCTATTTTTTTAAATTAAACTTTGACTGTCAAAATATCTAAAACTTGTTAAATTGAATTTTAATTGTGAAACATTGGGATTTTAAACAAAACCATTTAGTAATCACCCTTAAGACTGAGTTGGATTTACATTACATGTAATAAAACTGGTAGGTCTACATTGAAACTTTGCTTAACCATAAAGTTCCGTAAAAGCCACAAGAATATGGAATTAAATTACGCAGAAACACTCTAAGCTGCCATCTTCTTAGAACACAGGTTTCGTCTTCTAGCAGCTCTTTAAATTTGGTAGCTTATCTAAAGCACAATGTAATAACCCAAAAAACGACCCCCCGCAATTTGTATTTAAATTTAAACCTTCCTACCCAAGTTATATATCTGTTCTATCTGACAAGAAAAGGCTCAAAACATTCAAGAACAAAGTTTTGAATATCGTGTTTGAAAGTTTTATACAATTTCGGAATTTTCCACGGGCGATATAAAAAACTACGTTTCGAGGATTGAGCTCTTACCTCTTCTTTAGGAATAAAAAACAAAATAAAGAAAAATCTTAAAATCTAAAAATTGTGGCAATTAGACGTTAACCATGATTCTTGTATTGTAAGCATAAGAATTAAAATGTAAAACATGAATGTTATATAAGAGCCTTATTTATATAAAAGGTCAAACGTGGTAAACACATTTTGCAGATGAAGTAATTATATTGTTCATATTTACTATATTACTCAAATTTAATTTTAAATTCTAAACTAATTTTAGTTATAAATTCAAAAATTATAAACTCTTTCCAAATATAAACAAATTTATAAGTTATTTACTGGTCATGTTTTAAGCATATTGTATAAAAAATAAATTTTTAAAGTATGGTTTCCTCTTTTTTTAATATTTTCAAGAAGTCTTGCAATTGTTAAAACTATTTATTTATGAAGAATGTCTTTCTCCGTCTTTTTATAAAACATAACTAATTAAATTTGTTTTAAGTATCAATTAAAAAGTGATAATGAAAGAATTTTTTGACTACCTACCTAAAATAATCAAGAAAACTAAATGTTCGATATGACATAATTCATTGCTATACAAATTTAATTTCTACAAAACATTAACGATGACTAAGTAGAGCAGATCGATCGAACGCATAGTTACAATCGATGTCTGCTATCAGATTATGCCACTTTACAGTGCTTTACAATGTACATGCCTGCTAAGAGCTAAGAATATGTTTAGCCCATAAAGTAAAACCATTACTGTTGAATTTACGAAGTAAAGATTGAAAAAAATCATCAGACCGAGAGAGAGATTTGGGGGAAGTCATGCGATTTGGTAATGAACGACTTCCGGTGCTGACAGGATCAGATTATCCAGCAAACAATTAACTTTGACGTCATTGTCAGGGTTTCACTTCTTTGCATTCTCTGAGTATAAAAATGCTCTCACCCGTTTTAACTCGAGTTTGGATTTGAAAAAAAATTCGTATGTAGAATTAATAGTTTTTGAAAATAATTTTCACAAATACCGAAAAAGTAGACACATATATACTTTTATTACAGTATGTAAACTACATAGATTTAAAATACGCAATTTAGGCCATATTGTAATCAGGCAGCAATAAAAACGGGTAAGTATGAAAATGAAAAAAATTAATAGTGAATACATGAGTAAAGTTATAGTTTTAGGTAGTGTCATATTCAAAAGATATTTTGAAAAGTTGTTTGTTGTGAAATAATTAAGTCAATACCAGTGTGACATAAAATAAATAAGCTTGCTATTTGAATCTATTCTTATTTCCTCAAAGGATACGCATCAAGGATCATAAAATACCTTAAAAGTGGCATATTGTGCTAAATTGTAAGTTAACTACATTAAGCAAGAATCTTATCAATTTTTCCTTTCTGATTTTTAGATACTTATAAATACGATAAAAATTTTTATGTAAGCTAGTATACCTTTTTACCTTTTATTACCTTATAAAAGAATAAATGTTGTTACATGTTTATTACTGGCAATCTTTGACAGGAATGATGAGATGATTAAGTATAAAGAAGGAATTAGTGAAGTACCCAAATTTAATTCCTTTGTGGAAGCCGTTGTGTTGATGCTCAAGGAAAACTTTTTTGGTTAAAAGGAATTTAATGTCGAGTACCTTCATGATTACTTTAGTCGTATTCAGGTTTATATAGGTTAAGGAATTTCATCTTTCTTCTTTACCATACCTTACTTTTGTCGTTAGAAGTATGTAAAGAAAAGTCTATTTATGAAAAGGTCAAAGATATTTATTGTTCGCAATTTATTTATTTAATTTAGTATACGATATTAATTGATACGTAATACTATAACAAATTTCAGTACATGTTTTTATGAAGTCAAAGTTGTATTGTATTAAACATGTAGCTCGAAGTAAAATAAACTGTTTTTGCATTATTGCCGCTTGGATTTTATTTCTACTGATGGTACCAAGGTTTTTAAATGTTATGCATTCATTAAATTGCAAACGTAAGTACGTAAAGTGATGTAAAATACTCTAGAAGAGATAAATAAAATTTGATTTCAGCTGACCAGTACATATCTTGGAATGCCATAAAACATTGTAGAATAGGGGCATTTAAGTATTTAATTCATAAATATATTTATATAAGGTCAGGATATTGGCTAACCTTATAACATTGTAACATTTATGATAAAAATTTTATAAAATTAATAAATTTTTTGAAAATTAATAACCACCCACATCTTGAAATCAATATGTAAAAATTAATTTTTAACTTTGAGTCATTAAGGAGAAATATCCAATGTTAGCATAGGCAATCAATATAAACACTAGTAGAAAATACCATATATAAATAAAATGCCCTGCAGAAGTTTACTAAAAGGCTACAAATTTTGTTGAGTTTCTTCCAGTGTAGTTTCTTTCGAATTTTATCACATGACAGCTTGAAGGTCTAACACATTTATAAAAACTGTTTTTACATACTCAGTGCCATAATAGTAGAATTTAAGAATGTAAGCAATTTGTGTTTAGCAAACTTAACTCCATCACACCAACAGACAGGTTCTTGAATAGGGCGATGTATTGTCTGGGGTTAATCACAGTCCAGACATTTGACAACCTGAGTTGTAACTATTCAGGTTAAACTCAATCTCTTGTGTAAGTTGTTAATAAGACGATTGAGACCATGCTTTATTAATTTCAAAATTAAAATCAGAAAACATAAATATTTGATGCTATATTTCATTTAATATAAAAGATATTTATTTATCACTAGCAGTTACACACGGCTTCGCACGCGATTTCCTACAGAAAAATTGGGACATAGGAGGCATATTTCTTTTGAACGTCGTTATTACCCTTCTGAGATAAATGTAGTCACTGAAAGATACTCCAAGATCATGATCTGTTAAAGATTTAAATTTTATAACAGTCTCAATATGCACCTGTGAAATAACTGGAATTTTTCTCCAATATTCTATGATTTCTGTATATAATTGAACTGTATTACCCCAGCGTGGACAGGAGACAAAAAGTCGAATTCATTAGTGCACATACAATGTAATAAATGATGGCGCTCAATGTAATTTTGAAAAGAAAATAGGCATATTGTAGGTACATATTACAGTCTAATGATTATGAGCTTCAGATGTTAAGCGAAGTTGTGTATGGTTTTTATTTTAGGCTTTGCACGTGTATCACTTCTGGATCGAATTAGTTATATCTCCGATGTCATGATTGAGCTTGCTTTGTTGTCTCGATCGAGAGAATATGTACGCACGGAGTTCTAAGAACCAACTTTAAATGATGTAAACATATATTTCTTATGTCGCATTATATATGTTTACAAAGAACAGCTGATTAAATTTGAACAGGCTCTTTCACTTAATAACATATGTTTGCTGCAATGCATTTCTTACAGGTATTTCCCTAACTTTTAGAGACCAGTGGGGCGGAATCCTGACCACGGGAACGGGATAAAAAGTATCCTATGTCCTTCTCCCAGTTCTTAGCTACCTCCCTACCAATTTTCAGCCAAATCGGTTCAGCCGTTCTTGAGTTATAAATAGTGTAACTAACACGACTTTCTTTTATATATATAGATAGTAAACAATTAACAGCGAAATATTTAGTAAATAGCAGCAAATAAACATTCGCTTTATCCCTAAATTCTCATGAGAGAAAATCTCTCACAAGACAACGGGAACCAGGTCCCAACCCATCTATCACAACACTGTCAGTCTTTACAAAGTAAGATCTTGTGGTGGTAGAGGTTAGGGAAATCAGGCCATTTATATTCAACAGGATTAGTTGGCTGGCTCTTCCTTTACCATTTCTCACTGATCAAATCCATGGCAAATTTATAGCTGAAATTGTTCAATTGCATCGAATTACTCAAATCACATACAACCTGTCTAATATATAGCTAAGTTTTATTTATTATATAACCAGCACTGGCCATGTAACTGCTGGAATAGTTCAGATAATAAAGGATTACATTTTATCTGATATTTTATATAAGAATAACAAGGTACATTGATAGTTAAGCATTAAACAATATTTATGGAAAACATTTATCATGAAATATATCATCTTATAAGTACAATCAAAATATACAATTGTTCAAAAATATCAATTAAGCACATGCGAGTTGCTTATTTAGAAATTCAGTAGACATCTTTTAATTGTTTTCTAATTATTTACAAGCATGTGTAGATATCTGGATAAACCTTAATAATTTTCCCAACGCAAACTAAACGCTTTCTTTATTATTTATACGTTTATATTATTAACCTTGGGTGACGATTTTAATTACCTGCGGCTTAGTCTAAATTGGAGACAAAAAGCGTTCATTATACACTTGGGCGAGTGAACACATGTACACACAAAATACAAGACTAATTAACACAGATTTAAGAAAAAAAACGTGAAATAGAATTTGAAACAACAAAAGTATTTGCGAAAATTTCCATTTTACTTAAAGGCTAAATAGAAAAACTTTAGAATTGATCGAATACTGATATAATTTGAACATAAACAAAGTTTGAAATTGTTTAATAGGTATCAACCAGAAACAAAGAAGACATAGTAATCATAACTGATCGGTGGTTAGTTAAGCTTATGCCAATCATAAGAGCTCCATCTTTTCAACTATACAAACGACTGCTTCTTATTGGCTCAGCCTTAGCGTATCCTGTATCTCGAGAGGGTGGAAATATTTCATTTATGTCTGTCTACCTACCTGTTTGTCTGTCAGCACGATATCTTGATAAAAGACCAATAGATATTAAATTTGCATAAGCTTAATTTCTATATGACTTTGATGTTGGTGCATGTAAATATGAAGGATTTAATTGAGCCCTTATTGAATATTTTTACATTGGTCATATGAGTAACCATGGTGGCAAAAATAAAATAGTGTAAATTAATTTGTAAAAAAAATTGCGTACATATATGATATTTTTATTCTCATATTAAACGAAGAATTATTAAAGTGGAAGGTTCATATTATTAGTCGAAGAAAAGATATGATGTAACTCTTGCTTATTACCCTCACTAGCTGACCAGAAATGTTATTATTTTATTATTGCTATGAAACAATTAATTAAAATGTGAATGTTTTTGGTGGAAAATTATCTCAAAAGTGGTGTTATCCATAGACTAATGTTTGCATGAACATTCATCTTTTGATAGACAACAATGTGTTTTATGATGAAGCATGTTCAACTATGGTATGTGGCTGTGTGTAAATTGTGTGTCAATTTATTTTCTGAATGATTGTATCTCTGATGACATGATATATAGGAGGTGCCCGCAGAACACGTCTCGAATGAAAGGAGCTGTAGATTTTCAATGTTGATTTTTACATCTACATGTTGATTTTTAAGTCTGTTACATATCACTTTCCACAATCCAACTTTATTATTATTATTATAATTATTGGCAGTTGTTGTTTAATATGCGTTGACTGAAGATGGTTCTTCAACTTCATTCTATAATGAGTGTTTCAACGTGGTGTAAACCGTAAGATTTTGAATTGACTTCCCTTTTCTTAGATTAAAAATTATATTTTAATGTGTGGTTCTTCTTTTTTTATGTTAAAATTCTTAGTCCCCACTATTAGAGCGTTTCATTATTAGTTAGTATGTATCTTAATATTTGTGATAGATGTATACATATTCCACTGTTATTATAATAATACTATTCTGATCGAGTTGTTCTCAAAATTTCAACATTAATTGTTGTAAATCTTCATTTTTGTAAAATTATGACTATATGATAAAATTCCTTATTTCGCATCATCATATATTCTTGTCCATGTAGAAATTAAGTTTAATGCAAATCTTAACGTCGAAAAATAATATATTTTTCATGGTGTCTTGCCACATGATATTTTCACATTTTTTATCATTAAGGTAAGTTTAATATACACGTTAAAATGGTAAAAGTCATATTTTTCTTTATTACTCTATGCTAAACACCACATCACGAACATATTATTTTGTATGTGTTGGGTAAGGCAGGCTACTTACGTCAAATGTTAAAATATCCTGTGATTATATTCAGTTTGATTATAATTTTTATTATTTTAATATTATCTCGTTGCTATAATGAATATAACACCAACGTAAAAACTTCACTAAGCTCAGAATAAACATTATCCTAATATTCAAACACCGTACAGAGTGTTATCTATAGAAATCAAACTCCATGCAAATTTGTATTCTCTGGGTCAGTTGTTTTTCTTAAATATCGTGTTGGCGGACAAACAGTAATTATATTTGTCCAGCTCCTTACATAATGAGCTTCACTAACTCTCAACTAATAAATGTACTTTACGTATTCCAATTTCATAAAGAACTATTTTAAACTGTATAGGTAAAGGACGATTTCAGAATCACAAACTCAAAGTTGTATTGTAATTTAAGGTTTGTACAATAATGTACCAGACCCACAATATATGCTGATATCAAGGATTTTCCTTATTTGCACTAGCGCAGAGTAATGTGTCACGATAACAGCATTAAATCCACCTTTACTGAGATCCTTGTAATAGCATCTCTAATTGTAAGTTTTACTGTTAAAATAGCAGTTTCATTGTTATTAAATAGTAATTATGCTTTCGGTAGTTTGATTAAAACAATAAGGATAGTTCAAAGTACTTGATGAAAATTAAAGAACGGTGTTTTTTTGATAATATTTTGATTTCTTTTGAATCAAAACCTATAGTATAAGTGACAGATTTCTGAACAATTGCCAAAACAATGGGATATAAGCCAACGAGAAGAATGAGATTCGAGCACGTTAAACCTATTTACGAAATCATGATGATAATATTGAATTAAAATTACAGCTCTACGCCAATCAAAGTAGTTATAGTCAAGACAATTAAAATCAAATCCATATGTTGAGAATCGACAGCCGCACGGTATAAGACATCGAACTATATATCTGAGCTACAGAGATCGCAGGTTCAACTCCTTTCTGCTATCATTGGCTTTATATAATGCCATCGATCTCGCTGTACTCACTCTAGTCCTTAATCTGCTAATAGGTCCGTACATAAACCAGTGTGGCTCATGAAGGTGGGCAAAATAACGCAGGATAGGGATCGGACTTTTTTGAAAGTACTACACAAAACATTTGTAGCTTACTAGTAAAAAGTTAGACAACTTAAGTATTCTATATGTCTTGATACGTTAGTATTTCTTATCAATAGCTTTAGTTAAAGTATGATGTTGTTACTTTACGTCAATTATATCAATTTTCAATATGTTAATTCATTTTATATAAAAGACGACGCATTGGCTTAAGGCTTAAGAAACATCACGATGAGCCTTATTCAAGCGAAGTACTCATTATCCTTTATGGATTGTTGGGTGTATAACCGTATTCAATTACTTAATATCTATCCCCTATCTTTTGATCTTTATATACTCTATATCTTCATACAGCATAATTATTTCTCATTTTTCATCATCTATGAGTTGGTTTGTACCCAGATATTAGGGTCATTGAAGATGAACTCAATATTTCCCGTAGACGGTGTCATTTAGTTAATACTTTAGATTTGAGTTCATTCCAAAAGTATATAATTTATCGACATATAGTAATTTCTAATCTTGGTAATTATCTTTATTATGGAAAACTTATGGAAAATATAATGTTCCTTTTTTAGGTTCCTTTGTTTCCAGTAAATCTGGAAGTTTAAAATTACGTTCTTTTTTGAAACTATCCATTAGAATTCCGGGAATGTACAAAAACCAAGAACTTAATTATTTGTGTATGTATGTACTGATTTAATAAGAATAGAATAATATGCGATACTTTAGAATGAATATGTTACAGCTTGGAAGAACGAAATGTACAGCACAAAAATCGAGTACTTCTCCAAGGAAGAGTTATAGTCCAGACCCGAATACATTGTAAGAGGATTTCCAATGTTTCGTCAATGCTATGTATGTACTATGAATGTGTTAGTTCACAGCACTTTATAGGTTTACTATTTTAAAGCTTCTGATGTTGTTTTAAACTTGTTTGCTTGTATTTATCCGTGACAAATTTACAATCTTTTTTACTAATATTAATATAGTAAATTAAAATTCATAACTTTCGTGATATAATGAGGGTCATATTAAGACTACTGTACAATATTGACTACATAATGTATTGAGTGTTCACATTATTTATATTGCTTAGTAACAAACCAGATCTTCAACATAAAAACTTTAAATTTAACAATGGAGCTAATACGTGTCGAAGAATCAGTTTTCATTTTAGAAAACCCTATTTTTTTGTAATACCCAATTATCTCGGATTACTTTATTCCTTGAGGTACATCATTATGCTAACCTAAAGAATCTAACAGAAAATTAATCTTTAAAACATATTAAGGTTTTAAAACACAACATTAATATGTTTTAAAGATTAATTTTCTGTTAGAGTTTTTAGGTTAGGATAACGATGTACCTCAAGGAATAAAGTATTTATATCAAAACTTTTATTATATAAGTTTTTTACAACAAAATTTTCTTTGGTTTTTATTTCCTTTTATTGTGATTGATATGAAAAGTTAATGATAATATGTTTACTAAAGATTTGTAAAGCCAGATAAAATTAATGTAGGTTTTTCAATTACTTCTTGTCATGTATGATGCAGAGGAGGACAGGATATCAAAAAGTGAATGTGTTGGATACAATTATCCTGAATCTCCTAACCATATTACTACATGATATTGCCGTGAAAATTGACACTGATATATGGGTTATACATTACTCGTCTCCATCTTGTGAAAATCTGTGTTCCAATAATACATAAATGTAAAATGCTTAAAATACTTTACAAATTCGAGTTGATAATGATAGTTTAATTTAAACATATTTTACTAACTAATTTTGTTTCCTATTCATACAAACAATTTTAAAACTTTTATATCTTAAAATAAACTGAGGCATAGGTTTAATAGCTTAAGTGTAATTAATTCACGTATTTTATGTAACGGTATCTTGACCATGATTGCAAAATATACAGATGTTTGGAAATGTATGCTTTTACATAAGATATCTCGACAAGGGCTGTATTTTTTAAGATTGAGACCTAATTTTATAGTCTACATAATTCAGCTGTTGGTTTTCTTTTACAGACTAATACCAAAATTTCATTTTCAAAAATAGGTTGACAAAGAGACACAATTAAAAATAAAAAAAATCTGTTATGTTCTTGTGTAGGCAGGAAAAATAATTACTATTGTATTTACTTTTATAAAATGTCAAACTTATATGAATAATTACTTATACAAGGTTAAAGAGGCCACTAAATTATGTTTCTGAATTATTCTTTTTATGATTCGAACAATTATAAAAGCGAATCTTGTCTTTTTAAGCTATTGTTATATTTTTCAAACCTTTTGGTGGATAATGTTTTGTAAAATTATGGCAGGTTTAGTATAATAAATATTTTAAAACTATTATAAGAGAAAATTTGCTTTCTGAAATAGGCTTTTTGATGGGGCGAAATAAAAATAAACTTACTGTTACTGTATTTGAAAGAAGCACAGTTCCTATACGACTGGAATTTTGAGTTTATTTTGACGTACTAACCATTTTGAAAACCATTTCACCCTTTTCACACTTTCCTTACTGTACATATTAGTACATCAGATATTGATGCCTGTCAACTATAGATTAACAGCGAAATAATGACGTTTGAGCGTGGCGGTTCAATGATTTACCGTGACTTTTTCGAGCACCCCAAATAGACATTTCTTTGACCCTGCGAGTGACACTTTAAATAACCTAATCACTAATCCATCACGTATATCAGTCGGCGGCCAATTCCGCATAAAGCTTACGATTGTAAAATATGTGAACAGGTAATTTTACGCTGGTTAATATTAAAAGACATATAAGTTTACATAATCCTTTTTAAAATTAAAATTCCTCAGATTATTTAAAAGAGATATAGATATAAATTAAATATTATTAATTCAGCCGATTATGATAAATAATCATATACTTTGAAACTGTAATTAAAATGTCACAATGAACTAAAAAGTGCACAGAAAATATTTAGGCCCTTTATCATAACAGTTTATAAGAGAAGAGTTTATATTGGAAAGTAAAATTCATCTGAAAACATCATGGTGCCATATTAATGAAAGTACTCTAGAAAACGAAAAAGTAAGAGTAGAGCTTTACTATCACGCAAAAGTTTTGAAACCTAGATTGACGAATTTATGTCGACTCACTACACACATTTTCCTATGTTACCAACAAACTTGGAGTTGAGGTTTGTTCCTATTATCAGGATCCAAGTTATGAGACGTGGTATAGTATATTTTGAATTTATTCATTGATTTATTGTAGCCTACTATTTAATTTAACTGCCGAAGCAGTTACCATTACATGAAATCTTTTACGACGGTAGCACTATATAATTTTTTATCTGCGATATCTGGAACAATGCGCTGACATTACATTATACAAAATGAAAAATGAATACACTCGTTATAAGGTTAATGGTTGGTTATTACTGTAAAAATAATCATGAACTATTGAAAATCCTTCTAAAGTTTGCATATATGTTAGTTAGTATTTAAAGTTTTTAGCAATTAAAACTAGATATACACATAAATTTTAAAAATGTTTCACCTGAGTATGTTACAACTGTCTTTAATGCAAAATTCAAGGATTTTTGGTAATAATATATTGTTTTACTTACAGATAATACCGACCCATTTACTCTTTCAATTCTATATACACTTCTTAACAAACGATGGTAGTAAATATAGCATAAATAATTTTAAAATTAGCTTATAGTGTTTTTATTTTTTAATATAGTATCATAATAAAGTATTATTCTAAATAATGTAATAATGGCATTGCATTTTAGTAATTTTTAACAAATAAAATCTATTATTAGTTGCGGACATATATACTTTTATTATAATCGTTCCATAAACCCAAGAAGATATTAAATAGTTATACACCACAAAAGTAAGTTAAAATTTCATGATTTACAATTATCATTCCTAATGTTATAGATTAACGCGTGAGATAGAGTTAATTGCTGGCCGTGAGGGCGCTAGTTTACAGATAATTGTCTGAAGGGCTACAGCGTACAATAAACAACAGGCTCATCCTTGTTTACTGTCTTTGGATCCCATGGTTTACTGATAATGTCCTCAATATTTCACCTATCTGATATCAGTCACGGTGTGTATGTCACTGTGTTCGTGTAGTTTGTCTTACACAAGCGTACCCATACAGTGTGATGAGCGGTTCTCATACTGTAGCGGTTTATTAGCCAGAATGATAAAACAAATTAGGATTTTAAAATGAACATTAAACTATCATAATTATCATATAATTCATTAGTGCGTATTACTCATTTAAACTTCGTCTAGTTCAAATAAGAAAGGCTGAAGTCTAAGAGCAGGATTCTATCAACATGTTTAGGAATTACTTTTTGCAGGAAAATAAGCCCGGGTATCTTAGCCAATTTAAAGCTGGATAAATCATCTATAAGAGGTAAATGTGAAGGAATTATTTTCGTCATTTAAAACATTTTCTATCATTAGGGACCCGTTCCACTGCCTTTTGGATCTATTTAAGATGGCGCTTGATTAATCTTTTGATTTCCAGAGCGTACGTATTATATTGTTATAAAACACTAAATAACACTTTGATAACCTATCTTCAGCATCAAGTAAATAAAAATATATGTGACGTTAGTTAAACCACAGTTACCACCTGTTAATGGTAGTTAACAGTGGTTAAACCACAGTTAAACCACTGTGTAATGGTATGTTCATAGAATTTGTATAAATATCAATAGCCTAATTAAGTTTTTAATAATCATTGAATCGCAAAAAGTACTTGCTTCTTGCTATATTATTAACTCAGGTTGTACAAATTCATAAGCTCCCACATATTAAACATCTTCAATTTAAATCCTAATATTTCGGTTATAAAGACAAATTAATAAAATAAAACTTTAAACTAATAGAAATTTAAAAATATATGATTAAAACTAAGAGTTGTTCGTAAACCTGTTCATGAACAGAGAAAGACTAACTAATCAATTAAAATATTATACTGTATTCAATCATTTCCTAGTCAATATTAATACATTTAATTTGTGCAAAAAGGATGAAAACACACAACTAATTTCAAGCAGGTCTTAAAAATAAAACCAATGCTAAATAATAAATTAAAAATAATACATTTTATATTTTATTTAGAACACAGAGTATTTTAGATTATAATATTGGCTGATATGTCTGTTATACATTGGATTTAAATCTTCTAGTACTTTACAAATGTCTTTCAGTGAAGAAAATGTTTCTAAATCTTGTTGATGGCCTAAAGCGTGTTAAGAAACCAAATTTCGGCCTTGTTTTTTTAGAAGAAAGTTATTTAGTTTAAAATGATATCTATGGATCTACAAAATAAAGTATACAGTGATTAGTCAGTAGTGCTCTCTATATTTAAATTTATATCGTGTAATGACATGACCTGCCAATAAAGACACAGAAAATAATAAAATCCGTGGTTTGGAAAACTATTAAGTAGGTATATATCGTATGATCTGAAGTGTACTCTAAAAGGGAAGAATAAGAATATTATTTAACTTATACTACAACTGATGGCGCTAATTACAAAATAAAATCCTTTAATATTTTAAAGAAATACTGCCATTCAATCAAATTAAAATTATTGTAATGTGTATGTATACAAAAATGCACTCGGAATTGGCTTAGATAGTCAACTTCCGAGTAGATATAAATATACAATGTAATAAATAGTTATACTAATTTTGTTTATAGTTGTATTTTTGTACTCATTACATTATGCATGCGTATAATACTAATAACAACTACCCGCATTTTCGCCTGCAGTTTATTTGCACACATATTTCTATAAAATAGTTTATAAAATATTGGTATCGAAGGGAAACTATTTAGGTTTACTGTAGATTTTGGTGTCACTTATGTTTAAAAAAAAACTTGTAAAAATTCCTCGATTTTGATAACGAGTAAGTACCCTTATAGTACTTATAACAAACAACCGAATTAAATATTGATATTGAATTCTATTTATAATAAACCCATCAATATTTAAATTCCTTAGTAAACATTGAGATAATCATTACTTTTATTCCTTTTTTGTCAGCTATTACAACCAAAATATGCTAGTATTAAACCTTGAGTATTAAATTATCTTTATTACCACGCTATGACTTATTTTACCCATAGGTGTTTTATGTACAGATGAGAATTTTTTAAACCCATTTATTTAAAATTATAGTGTTCCAAGAGCAAAATATTAAAATTACTGGTTTTAAAAACTTGAAAGTGTACGGTATTGAAGTTATCATATACAGTATGTCTATTCATTTTAAAGACCAAAATATAACAACGCAACGCAGTTAATCTTCACGGTATTAATTTTATACTACAATACCGGCGCCAAAAAAATTAAATAATAAAATAGAATAGAATATATTTATTTCCTCAAAATACAATAAACATTTACAAGTTATTCATTTTTAAATAGAAAAAATTCAAAACTAAAACTAAAACTCAAATGTCTTGTTGCCAGGTTTTTTAGGCTACATAAGTCCTACTTAAAAATAAACTTAAATTCAATTAAATGCCAGTTTAATTTATAGTTTTAAAACAAAATAAAATTTGGTATTAATATGGTTGAGGAAATAATAGGGCCTCCAAGGCAAAGCCTGTTTGGAGGTTCCATCAATGTATTTTTACAAATGGTTTATAAGAATCCAGCTTCAGAATTTCAAAAACATAAAATTCAACTTCTCGCTCATAAACAATCAAAACAAAACACGCATCTATTTAATATGGTTAAATTGTGCCATATAATGTAAAATAAAATAACTCCTTGTAAAATATACATTCACACACATATCCATATGTACATACACACACACATACATACATATATACATATAAAAATAAAATAATATTAATACAGCTACTACGAATATTGAAATATAAGAAATCGAACAATTAAATAACAATACCCTGCTGCAATTTTTGCTACTACAACTTTAATTTACTTCATCCAGGAATCTCTAGCAGTGTTTTAATCTCTTTTATACTAAATAACCAATTTTTAAGTCTTTTTACGAATATATTTACATTTTTAGAAGTTTTAATACTATCTGGTAATTTATTATAAATCCTAGGTGCAACAAAAATATAGGATTTCGTAAAAAAGGTTGTACAAGGTTTTGGGACAAAAAATGCATTTCTATTCCTAAGTCTATGCTTGTATGCATTATTATCACGAGGCATGCTACCATTCTTTTTATAGAAAAGTTTCATTACATTGTAGACAAACATGTACTGTAATGGAAGTATTTTAAAATGTTCAAAAAGACGACGTGAAAACTCAGTTCTATTTTTAAAGGATATTAATCTTATGAAATGTTTTTGCAGAATGTATAATGGCTTAATGTTTGAAAAATATGTCCCTCCCCAAAAAACTATTCCATATTCCAATCTACTTTGGACCAAAGCAAAATATAACATTCGTAACAATGTCTCATTACACATTTCTCGTAAAAAATAAAAGTATCTCAAAATATTGTTTAAATTGTTTTTTAATTTATTAATATGAATTTTCCAGTTTATTCTTTCGTCAAGATGAATTCCTAAATACTTAATGTATTCCGCTCTTTCCACAACAGCACATTTACCCGTCCCACAAACTCCCTGGTAAATAAGACAGTTAGCACACTTATATTCCTGATTAATATAAAAAATAATGTTCTTCTTTACATTAAAATTTATGTACTTGGTTTTCTCTGCACTTAACAGCATATTATATGCTGTTATTATTGGTAAACCACCATTGAATTGCCTTAAGAACGTTTTGCATTGATGATTGAACCAGATCCCAACATTCTACCAACATAGCAAAGGGCAGTGTCATCGGGAAATGATGTAACTCTTCCTTGAAATCTGGCATTACATAGATCATTTATATAAATTATGAAAAGGGTTGCTCCCAGAACAGAGCCCTGAGGAACCCCTTGCTTTATTATACCCATTTCACTGATGTACGAATTTATTTTAACACACTGTTTTCTTTCTAGTAAATAACTCCTAAACCATTTAAGACTAACACCCCTTATTCCACTTTTATACAATTTGTCTAACAGAATACCATGATCAACAGTGTCGAAAGCCTTTCTTATATCTAAAAACAACCCACTGACACATTTGTTTTCATTGATTCCATTATAGATATCAGTTATAAAATTTGACACAGCACTTTCAGTATTCATCCCTTCCCTGAAACCAAATTGATTCATGCTAAAAAAACTGTTGTTTTCTAAAAACTTAACCAATCTTTGCTTCATAATCTTTTCGTATACTTTAGAAAAACATGAAAGCAAAGATATAGGCCTGAAGTTGCTGCATTTTTTATTCGAGCCTGTTTTGTATATGGGTATGACTACTGCAGTTTTCAGACGCTCAGGAAAAACCCCAGTCTGAAAACTTAAATTAATTAAATAAGTTAGAATTTGTAATATATTACAAGAAACCTGTTTTAATAAAAAAGAAATAATTCCATCAATTCCTGGAGCTGTATTATTTTTTAGAGATTTTATTACACTTTCAACATTCTGTGGTAAGACGGGATAGATAAATATTGAACTCAGTTGATTGGTTACCGGAAAATAGTCTTTCAATATCAGCGAAGAGAACCCAATCGGCGGAGTATTGCCTAAATCGAGATTGTCTACTATATTGAGAAAATAAGAATTAAATTCGTTTGCCACTATTCTACAGTCTTGTTCAATCCTATCGCCCACCTCCAAACACACTATCCTATTATTTTCTTTCTTTTGCCCAGTTACTTCATTAACAATATTCCAAGTAGCTCTAGAATTACCCTTGCATTTATCAAATTTATTAAAATAATAATCGTTTTTTACTTTTCTAATTTCTTTTTGCAAATCATTCCTAAATCTTAAGTAATATTTATTTAATTTTTCGTTACTCGGGTGTCTTTTTAAAATTTTAAAAAGTAAATTCCTTCTCTTTATTTTTAAGCAGAGTGATTCATTTATCCAAAGTTTAAGTTTCTTATTCTTAGTTTGATTCTGTATAGGGATTTTACATTGTGAAATAAAACAAACGAAAGTGTGAAAGAAACAATCGAAAGCAGATGACGCATCTGATTGGCGATACACATCAGCCCAGTCCGCACAGACCAACAGACGATTGAGCTTATCGTAATCAGTTCTATAAGCCATGGCGGGGGCGGGGGAGGCAAGGCCACCGCCACCGTCTCTAGCCTCACACACCCCCACACACACGCGCACTAAAGAGTGGTCAGTTATGCCTGCATGCTCAACGTCTGCCTCCACAGACATCATGTCTACACGTGAAACCCTCGCAAAGACATGATCGATGCATGTTGCTGTATCTGCTGTTATTCTCGTTGGATCATTTAACAGACATTCAAAAACATTTACCACCATTACCATTTTATAACTGTCTGTTGCAACTGTGTTCTCTAAAATATTAATATTTAAATTCCCTACAATTAACATGTTCTTAGTTTTACTACAATCCCTCAAATAAGATGTTAATCAGTAATAAAAGAGTCCACTGATAAAAATTGCAATCTGTATAGCGCTAAAATATGGATATCTGTATTGAAGTGTGTTATAACTATACCTACTGCATCAGCTGACGTGAAATGCACCTCAGTTGTATTTAAACTTATGCCGTTCTTTACATAAATAACTACACCACCCGCTCTATAATCATTATTGCATTTCGCTATCATTGTAAAGTCAGGAATTTCGTATAAATGTATTTCATTAGAATTTATCCATATTTCAGATAGTATAATTATATCCGGTATGTTACCTTTAGCAATCAAGTCTACAATGAATAGGTCAAAATTTTTCCTTATACTTCTAATGTTTTGATGAATTATATATAATAACGTTAGTTTAAAACATTAAAAAAGTAGTAATGAGTAAATTAATTTTTTCCCAATGGCAGTATGATAGAATATTTCAGATATTTGTGTTTTGAAAAGAGATTAACTAATATAAGAATATTTTCATATGCATTCACATACACACACGGATAAATATAAATATTTATACTGATCCGTCTGTTTCAAAATTACTACGCTGTATTATGTTTATACATCTGAGCACTAATGGACAATATTTTAACATGATAATTAAGCTGTATTAAGATTAAATGCAATTTTGAATAATATCTAAAACCTATCCAAGTCCGCCTGGCAAGTCACCTGAAACACTGGTGCCATCTCTTCCTTTCTGAGAAAAATTTTTCCACCTCGAACCCAGAGATACTTGAAGCTCTTTTCTTTCTTAACTTGTCGCGCCGCCGCTAGCAGACGCCTTCTCGCCTGTGATAGAGCCTCATTTATATAAATGGGCTGGTCCATGCTGAGGTTCATGTGTCTGGTGGAGAAGTTGCTCTTGACACGGCGCTTCCTCAGCAGTTCCTCTTTGTCCAGACGTCGAACGAATTTGACCACAATTCCTGGTTGCGGACTGTTCGGGCCAGGTCTCCTTCCCAAGCGATGACAGTTGTCAATCATCGAGTTTGTGAACTCCAAGTCGAGCGCCTTTCCAACTTCCTTTACGACCGCCACTACGTCTTCGTTCTTCTGTTGAGGGATGCCATGTATCTCCACAGAATTTACTCTAGAGTATTGTTCCAAGTCGTCAATACGCATCTCCCAGACTGCTCACTTTCTCTCGAAGGTTTTTGTTTTCCGCAGCCAGCTCGTCAATCATCCTGAGGCACTTTTCAAGGGAAGCAGTTTGCTCTTTGACAGCTTTCGTGTTGTCTTCCAGTTTATCACTCAAAGCTTCATATGATGTATTAACATTTTTTTTCAGCTTGTTTTTTATTTTCAAAAATTTCCGTCACCTTTTTCATTACATCTTCCAGTGTAAGTTTTCCTTCCGTCATTTCAGAGTCGAATCTCATGCTCTTACGTCTCGTCTGAGCACAAGCCTGACACCTCCACACCAAGCCATCGACCGATATACATTCGATGTCCGCTTTACTCATCCGGAGAGAACTGCCGTGAAATTCCTTCTCACAATCACGACATTGTAGCTTTACTTGCTTTGAAGTTATTGACTTTAGACATACTTCACAGCTTGACATCTCTAATAGTCGAATATATCGAATTGCAGTGAAAATATTTATTTGCGAAAATAAAACTCCGGCAAAATTTTTACTTTTTATGGTGCGCCTGAATTAGCACCCCCTGGACATAGCACCCCCACGCTACTGACGTCATTTTGACGTCACGAAAGGGGGTGCTAAATCAGCGCAGTGGCCGTGTCCAGGCCCTGAATAAGCACCCCCTTCGAATACGGGGGTCCTAATTCAGCGCCTTGACCGTGTTCATGTGCTGATTTAGCACCCCCTTCGAATAGGGGGGTCCTAATTCAGCGCCTTGACCGTGCTCATGTGCTGATTTAGCACCCCCTTGAAGCTGAGGGTTGCTAAATCAGCGCCTATACCGTATTGATGAGATGAATAATTACCCCAACGGAATAGAATAATAAACGTTTAACCATATTGCGATTTATTTTTCAATAAAATAAAACTATATATATATATAAAATAATTATAAATATATTGCAATGAGAATATTTACTGCATTGCTGTGGTTTACTTAATATTTCAAAAACAAACAGTTCATTACCAATTGTAAAAATACTATGCATTAATATACTTAAGTAAAAAAACTAGGTTCTAGGCATTCAAATACAGGTTTATTTTAAAGTTAAATTTATTTGAAACCATGGTAAGAACAACGCAGAGGAACTGATATTGCGTAAATCCGGCACGTGTAATAAATATACATGGTCAGAGATTATATCAACCTATTAACCATTAACACAATTATTTATTTATTTTAATTTTTCGAATACCAATCAAAAGCGAGAAAATTTAGAACCGTGAAATTGTAATTTTGCGACGGCTAAGAGCCAATTATTTTTAAGGACACATCATAAATTGAATTATCTATATATATAAATGCGAATGTTTGTTTGTATGTTCCGTTATAACTCTGGAACCAAAGCACGAAACATCGTGAAATATTGTACAGTGATTCTACAAGTTCCTGGAAGTAACATAGGCATACTTTTAGAGAGGTGGCTGTGTATTTAATTAATTTTTTTAATTATAAATTTTTTGGTGATGTTGGAGTGTTTTATATTGGATCCGACAAACTGCGCTACGACACCTAATACAAAGCGAACTGATACCGGTACTTAACAGCTGTTAATACTTTCGGCTGAAGTTCATCAAAGAGGCAGAAACATTTAATTTTGTTTACATTTAAAATTTAGAAAATTTTTATTGTACAGTCCTTGATCAGTAGTGTAATGCAGGTTGCATAGAAGACGTCATTGCCTAATTTTAAATTCAGATTGCACCAATGATAAAATACAATATCTAATGCAATGAAAATACTATTAAACGATATTATAAAAACAACCTCATTGTACAAATCCGTGAATGTTTGGGCATAAGGTAATCGAATTTTGGTTACCTTGAAGGTAAATGAAAAGAGCCGAAGAAGACACCTTATGATCGAAATTTGGTTTCTTTGATACATTTTCTTGAAGGCACACTCCTAAATAATTCTGGAAATATCTTAGACAGAAAATTAATTTTAACAGACCGAATTTTGATTCTTTATAACCTAATTAGTTTACCGAGATTCATCCATATACATTAATTGTTCTGAATAACTTATCAACACCTAGCAAAAACCACGAAAGATAGAGGCAGGAAATATGGTACATACCTTCATAATGTGCCCAAGAGGCTCACGAAGGAACGACTATTAATTAATCTCAGCAATGTTTAGAATTTGATAGAAAAAAGAATAAGTGAATATAATGTACTGTTTTCCAACGGGAAATTGCGTGCGAAGCCGCGGGAAACTTCTAGTACTATTTAAACGTGCACACGCCTTAGTCCCTTCATATAAAGTACAGGAAATACATTAATATCTGTTGCCAAGCAACTTTTTTGTCTAAGAAGTTAAAAACTACTAGAGATATTGCATATTTAGACTATAATGAACAATGAAGGACAAAAACAAACGTCTTAATTAACAATAATAAACTATTTTATTTATCATAAAGCTTAAATTTATGCACAATATATGTTAAAAAAACTAAATAAAGTGACTAGGTTATCTGTTGTATATTATGAATAATAAACAACAAGAAAAATCGTACAGTAATATTCAGACAATAATGCTTTTTATAGATGACAAAATTAAAGATAAGCGGTTTTTATTGGAAATACATCTGATTGTCGCTTGACTAAAATTTTCGTAAATAAAAATGTCCTAACACAACAGATATTTAAATAAATTATTTAAAAATAAAATATATAATTCTATTCTATCCTTAGATAGGCCTGAAACATGTATTTCAAATGTTTGCATAATAAATGACAAAAATTAAAAAAAATAGGGATAAGATACTCTAAAGCTGCTGTTAATTTATTTTGACGAACTGTGTTTTTTTCACAGTAAAGATGCTCTTAATGAGTTATTTATTATTAATTTGAAATAGTATTTGAGTAATTAGATTTGTGATACAATCCACGATCAGATTTTATTCTTGTATATCTGCTGGATTTTAAGACGTTTGAAAGTTAATCAGATTTAATGGCCGCCATTTCGAAAGTATTAATGAATATTTTTATAACTGGCCTTATTACCACAAATATTTGTCTATAAAAAACACATACCGACTGACGATAGGAAACTAAGCTCCGAAGATCTATTTCCATATTCTGAAATGCGTTTTGCCATGACCTGAGCAGTTGCGGTATATAGACTTGTCCTAAAAATTACAGGACACTCTGTACATAAAATTATTATACAGAGTGTTCCACAACCCTCTACTAATATTTTCAGACATTATTCATGGACCACAGGCAAAAACAATCATATTCACCTTTCTAAATATCAATAATTACTCAAATAGCCACAATTTTGTTTTGTTTTTGTCTTTTTTACTTTACTATTTATATTTGATGGATTGTTTCAGGTTAAAATTTGGTATATACCTTTATAACCTTAAGGCCTAATTACATCAAAAATTTAAATTTCTTACAAGCTTTATTTTTAAAATAGTGATTTCTAAAAAATCTTTAAGCGTAAATATCTTAAAAGCGATGTATGGTAAAAAAGGTCTCAATTATTACACAATTTAATTAAAAATCCAACGATACCAAGTTTTAAAAATTGGTTGTGAAATAAGGGATATTGTTTTTTGTTAAAACCAATTACCAAACAATATCCGCCTTTATTATAAGACAGCACTGAATGTGGGCTACAACAATAAGGTATTTTGATTTTAGCTGCTCTAATCAGGTGATTTTAACATTACATTGCTGAACTGTGGTCATAATAACCTTAATTATTTATGAATATAGGTTTCTTTTGATTAAGACGTCAGAAAAAACACTCTAATACATGTTGATTACCTAGACCAAAAATTAAAACATTAGTTTATTGTAGCTCTTAACTATTGATCGCTCAATATTTCTATTTAATATTTTGTTTTTAAATGGAAGACCTCAGACTTACTTCTGACCCTTAGCTTGTAAGTTATACGGAGTTTGTAGATATTGCTATTGATACGTGGTAAACGTAGATGCCTTAAATGTACCAGTAAAGATCGCTATTTGTTGCAGTTGTTAAGTTTGTTCTAACCGAGGTTTGGAGATTTTGTTCTACCCCGGAAAATAAAACATTAAAAAACATAAAAGTTTACTGTATACAAAATAAAATATTATGTATTTTTGTATAGTATTTTTTAAAAACTATTAATGAAGTAATATTTATGCTTCTATACATCTGTTGACTACCTAGTTTACAAATCAGTTATAAAAATTACAACGAATTGAAACTTAGAGTGTAACAACATTCATTACACTTTCCGATATAAATAGCCTTAAAATGAAAGTAGGTACAGCTAAGCTGAAGTGTAATTTTAAATTTTACCTTTTTAGACGATTTATTAAAGAGTTCACTGAGATTTCACTCTTCTTTTTTACAATATTGTAAGAATGTTCATCCTTCATAGTTTGACACTTCCAGATACATGGGGTTAGAAGTGCACGTGTGACTAAAGTAACACACAATAGTTAAAGATTCTTTAACTGCATACAAAAAGGCGATGATTTTCAGTTTTTATCCATACACCATTACCGTGTTCTAGTTTATCTTTTATCTTTACTCTTTACTCGTGTAAAAATATCCGTTACCTAGAAAGTATAATAATTATGCCACACCTTGGGGCCTGTACACTCAAACATTGTTTGATTTTCTTCTTATATCTTTTACGAAATTTCATCAAACAAATTCACTAAACATAATAAGTTTCTGTATTAATATAGGAATAACAACGGAGAATAACATCGATATTATTACTCGACCACTCGATACGGCCAGATCAGTTTTTGAACAGTAGGGTTTGGTAGTACACGGACGGGTTTCGTCAGCTTCGTCAAAATTATGTGTGGACCTATAGTCCTACAATCGATATTTGCAGGTTGATTTCACTCTGTATATTTCATATTTGGTAGACGGCCGATATATAACGAGCAACGATGTTAAGGAGTTTCAAGTTTTTTATATGTTTACTAGCTGATACCCGCCCCTTCGTACGAAAATTTTTGTAGAAGAACTCGTACGTCTTAGACATCTCCTTCATGTCTTTTAAAAAAATGGCATACTACTGATGAAATAAATTATAGTCATTGGAAAATATCCAATTTAATTTCAATGCAACATTCCATGATTTTTTTAAACTGATGTTCTAAAGTAATTACAAATCACGATCTCTCCTTTCCTATAGTACTGTTGGTAATAAAAGACTTATATCCACATTTGAAAATAGGGTTACTCATAAAAGGAGCAACAAAACATATATGTGAAAATATTTTACATGTAATAGTTTGATAAAACTTAATATGAAAGTCCCAATATGAATTCTATGATTCATTCTCGTAATATGACACTAATTATCATCGATAACTTTAGAAAAATAATATAACCGAGGTATAATCCTTTACCAGAGGTATATATCCTGCTAGAGGTAAGGTAGACAGAAGTCGACGAAACATTTTTTTTATATTAACTAGTTAGGAAGAAACCTTTGCGGATTAATATACTTCTTCCTTAGCTACCAATGCCTCATCCATAAGTTTTTATCACAGTGTTAAGTTCATAAACTAATAATGCATCTTCAAGTTGTAACCTCATGTGAAATATACCTTTCTTCCGACTCAGCCGGAAGAGATATTTTGTATAAATTATTGATGTTTCTATATATTCCTTTAATTATAAAAAATACTTAGGCATGATTCTATAGAGAATATTTTACACGTAAGCAATAGTAATACTTATGGGCGTAACCTTGAGATATTTTTGTGAGTACCATTCTACAGATTTTGTGTAGCGTTAAGTATATGGAGCTGTTCCATTGGTGCAGATGATTCACGGTACGCCTAATAGTGCATAAGATAATAAATTATAATCTAGTTTCTACTGCAGATGGTTACGAGTAATTATTAAAAGGCAGGTACTGAAAAACTATTTCCGTAATAAATGACAAGTCAAAAACTGTAATTTTCATGCTTCATCTGTTTAATTCCATAAAACATAATTTTCAAATGTAATTAAAATTAAATATGAATCAAAAATGCCGCAAAGAAAAATTCTATACTGTGTGGCAGTGAACTATTTTACCTAAAATACGAGCCTAAACTGTTTATAAAATTATATTAGTTTTTTTAAATTTTGAGTTAATTAAACTAAAAAAAGAACACTCCATTTAAGATATGAAAATAAATAGTTTAATTATGGATTCATATGCAAATAAAATAGTTTTAAATTATGTCTAGAAAACATGTTTCATTGAGTTTTCACGATTGGATTAAGCTTGAACTGGTTAATGCTTAGTGAATACCTTTAACTAGACTATGAGTAGATCTTCCATTGGTATGGACGCCCAGTGCGCAATGCCTGCACAATAAAAATGACACAGCAATAAGATACTAGACTAATTGTGTATAAAAACCATAATTAAATGTTACCTTCCGTAATATTCCCATAATCGTCTCAAAAATAGCTTTTACTTTCACAAAAATGTACAACTGTAGATCTAGCAGTAAATATTATATATTCAAGAGGAAAACAAATGATGGTATTTTTATAGCATTCTTATAGTTTGATATGAAAAAAACTTAATATACAATAATGCAAATCTTATATATCTCAAAAGAATGAATCCATAAATCTAAATTAAGAGAGCTAATAAAATTAAAATTTGTTTAATTCAAATTAAACAATTTATAATTAGTTTTTAATTTGTCTCAAATTATTCTATACTCGTAATTAAAAGACGTAAAGGGAAAAGAGCCTACGTGGGCTTTAATGATCGGTGCGTACAGAATTTTATGTTTTTTTAATATATATTTAGCAGTGCGTTAATTAATTTTACAAACGTATTAACTGAAAGAATCAACTGAAATATAATAAATGAAGGATATGATTTAATTAATTATTTTAATAGGTGATATTTAGAAAAAAATAAGAAAGCAAAGTCATGAGTGAAAAAATTGTTATACGTATATGACAATACGTGTGAGAGGTAGGAGTGCTAAGGTCTATTATCCTTGTTAGTCGGAGCATTATTAAATAATATTAAGTCTAATGGTAATTTTGAAGAGAAAGTAGGCATATTTGATTATTTATATTATTTAATCGTTTATCGGAAATTGCAAAACGATCGTAGATAGTAGCTTATAAGTGGCAGTGTCACAAAAATCCAGATAACAAATATTATTTTTATGATTAAATTGGATATGTAAAAGATAAATATAATTTTTGCTGGTTGAATGCTAGGGGGTGCTAATTCAGAGACTGAGCCATGTCCATGCGCTGAAATAAGCACCCCCTTGGAACAGGGGGTGTTAATTCAGGGCTTCGACCATGTCCATGCGCTGAATAAGCACCCCCTTGTAGTCCGGGGGGTGCTAATTCAGTGCCTGGTCCGTGTCCGTGCGCTGAATTAGCACCCCCCCTGCCGTGACGTCAGAGCCCGAGGGGGTGCTTATTCCAGGGGGTGCTAAAGCAGCGTCCCCCTTTTTATATCTGGCACGCACTTATGGACGCGAAATTAATACTCGCGAGCGAGACCGGAGCGTTATCTACTAGATCCGTCTTATCTGAGTGCTGGCTCATCAAATACTATCGTTACCATATTCGTCTCCTTAGTTAACATAGGCTATGACGTGCAAATATTCTGACTATAAATAAGGCTGTATCTCAAGCAGAGAACGCTACAGGACAAGCAACAGCTGATTTAAAGGTTATAATTATCAAATCAGCTGATTATATTCTGACTGCTGTAATACGGTGCGCCGCCCATTTTACTTCATGACCTAAACACTGTATACTCTTTTTCCCCATTAATTTATTGAAAATATTTACATATAGGGAAAAGCACTAAGTTACTACGGTACCTCTTCAATTAAGTATTGATGTGAACATGGAATGAATAAGTTTTCTTTTAGTACAATAGTTGTTTGTTATATTAATGTAAAATTCTTTTGTATATTTTATATTAAAATGTAGTCCCAATGGGTATTTCAAATTAAATTCGTAGTGCAATTAAATTAAGTTTACCAATAATAATTTATGAATTGCTTATACATAGAACCTCACCAAAGGCAGGTTTCTTTCATTTTGCTCTAGATTTAGTTTTGGAAAAATGATGTCCATCTTAGTTATGAATAACAATAATATAACATGACACACAAAAACCTTTTTTTTAACTTAGAGACAAATTTATATCTTCAGGGTCCAAATTGTGAAAAGATAGCGTAAAAGACCAAATTGAAGAAGGCTAATTAATACGATGACTATTTCGTACTTATCACCAGTCTTTAAAAAAAAACTCACTTTTTGACTAGATATTTTTGTCATAAAACAAAAAGTTTTTATTTTTTGGCACTAATTAAGGGATTAATAGAATTATTAGTAGTAAAAGCCCGCTAATCCGGCATCCAATGGTTCGGCACTTTCATTCATCCGGCACCTTCATATTTTAACCGCACTGTGAAACGTACAGTTCGCAAGAGCGCTCGGAAAGGTTCGTGCTCAGTTGGAAGGGATCGTATGTGACGCAGAAGCTGTGTGTGAGTGGGTTCAGGGCCACTTTCCGAGTGTCCGCTGTTACGTGTTTGTCTAGCGTCTGCCTCAGTCTGTCACTGTCAGTTCGTACTCGAATGCAGTCGTGAGTGTTGTGCTCGTTCATATTGTGTTTTAACTTTCTCAAAGTTGTGCCCTATGTTTTCCAAGCCCGGCTCATCCACCAGCAAAGTTGAAAAATAAACGTAAGCATGTCACACTTACCATTCAACAAAAGCTAGAAATTATAAGGACGTGTAGAAAAAGGTGAGAGTAGAATGAAGCTAATGGAAGAATTCACCATTGGTTCATCAACAATGTATGACATCAAGAAGAATAAAGAAAAGTTACTTAAATTTAAGTCTCAAACTACAAAATGTCAAAGACATGCAGTCTCGACAAACATTAAAAAAACCTAAACTTGACGACCTTGACGAAATTTTATTCAAATGGTTTAGCGCTAAGCGGTCTGAAGGGAAGCCTGTGACTAGGCCCATGATCATGGAAAAAGCTAAACAGTTCCATGAGGAATTAAAAATAGATGAGAAAGAATGTGCCTTTTCTGATGGTTGGCTGCACCGATTTAAAAATCGACACGGAATACGGAAGCTTGATGTAGCTGGGGAGCTCCGATCAGCCGACCAAAATGCGGCTGAAGAATATAAAGCCTGAATTTGAAAATCTAGTTGAAGACTACGATTTGTCAGCATGCCGGATTTACAACGCTGATGAAAACTGGCCTACTTTGGCGTTGTTTGCCTAATTCGACTTTGGCAGCAGGGGATGAGAAATGTGCCAAAGGCTTTAAAAAAACAAAGACCGTTTGACAATTTTGCTCTGTGGCAATGCCTCAGGGGACCACAATGTTGACGCCTTTCGTCCATCGGAAAAGCGAAAAAGCCAAGACCTCTGAAAGGCATTACCCACCTACCCGTAATATACGATGCTCAATCCAATGCGTGGATGAACTCTAATTTATTTAGAAATTGGTTTTTCCACCACTTCGCCCCATCTGTAAAAGACAATCTGAAAAAACCGTGGCTTACCTGAAGACAGCAAGGTTGTGCTCATCCTAGACAATTGCAGAGCTCACCCTGCAGCGTCTGAGTTGATATCGGGAAACATTTTTACTGCATAACTCCCGGCAAATGTCACGTCCTTGATTCAGCCCAATGGATCAAGGAGTGATTCAGAACTTTAAATGTTTTTACAGAGCGTCCTTTCTTCAAGGCCTGATAAAATCAGAGTGTATGGTGGTTGATTTTCAGAAATAAATCTTTATGATCAACATAAAAGATGTAATTTTCGGAATCGCCTTGGCATGGAAAAAGGTTAAAGCCCACCACTCTACAGAAATCTTGGCGAAAAAAACTATGGCCAGCTGCCTACCAGAAGAGGAAATTGCTGTTTCAGTCGACAATAAAAGCAATACTGGACTTGGTGGCTCACAGTTCCCAGACGAAATAGGGAAAGTGCCACAAGAAGAAATCTTGGAGTGGATACACATTGATTGCGACGAGCCAGTTGAAGAAGAAATTACGGATGAACTGCCTCATCAAAAGTGTACTTGGACCTCAGTCAGAGCCTCATCCTGTGGAGTCCGAATCAAATGATGAAGAGGGAGCAGATGATGATGATCCAACATCCGTGCCTACGTGGAGTGAAGCAAGTGCCACTATCGACACGTTTATACGATTTGCCGAACGCAGCAGCTCCTTTCAGATCTTGTAAATTTATATGTTCTGAGAAATGACTTTTTAAAGAAGAAACATGATACAAAAAAACAAACTGACATTAGGTCTTTTTCCAAATAAAATACTGTACACAAAAATTATGTATACCTTAATATTTATTACATAATGTACGCACTAGTTAGCCTACATCTAAGTTTAATCTAAGTTTAGAAATGTTTTTCTAGGCATTAAATGTTTCATTTTGTGTTCAAACTAATGTTTGTTTAATTTTATTTATCTCCTTAGTAATTCTTTAATTGTTTACACGTAAAGATTGATTTTTTTTTAAGCCACACTCTGAAACTTAGACTGCTAAGTTTTTAGCCCGCTATCATCGCTAAAGTAGAAAAGTAAAATCAGCTACTGTACATTATCTCTTTGGGACTGAAAACCCAGCCACTATTTTTAAAGAGTGATAGTATTTTGGCTAGGCTTTCAGCTTTTCTGAGTTAATATCACTTGATTTCACTCCTTTTACTTTAGTGTGATACGATTTTAGCGGCTACTTTTAAAACCGAATTTTTCCGGCATTTTCAATAATCCGGAACACTTCGATCCCCGAAAGTGCCGAATTAGCGGGCTTTTACTGTAACTATAAAATTATATAGTATAATTACAAATACATTTTGCATTGTAACAGAAATAAAGTGAATTTTAACGGTTCTCACGGCCATTGTTTAAAATTCAACGGCTGTTGAGAGTTTCGCATTACATAGCGTGTGTACACTAAACAATTTCCATATATAATTGTCACAGTATGTAGGATTAATTTTATCAAAATTAGATTTCCCACGAGAGACAGTTTATATTTCATTCAGCTATGGTCAGTGTAATAAAATAATATTTAGTTGGTTGTGGTTTCAAAGCAACGCATTCATTATTACTCGTTTATTAAAATGTTTTCACCTGTATTTAATTTTTACTTGTCAATATTATTTGCTTTATAATATGAAACAAACACAAAACTCTATAGTGGCTACGATGATAAATTAAAATATTCCTGGTGGGGTCAAGGTCAAGCTTAAAAACGTTTCAGATTACAATGCTTAATGATAATACACTTACATTTATTTACAAATGTTGGACTTGACCAGCCGGTTCCTTTGATTTTACTATAGCTTGTGAAGAGGAACAAAATGTCAGATGTTTTTCTGAGTTTTCTGCTGGTTGAAGTTGTTCTTATTTTGACTGAATAAAATAGAAATGAAATTCTACGACTATTATTACGTTCAACTATATCAGTAAAACTTTTCAAACGAGTATTTACTAAACTTTCCAGGTTTTAGTATATATTCTTTATTTAAACAGGCCATTTAAGACTGTTCGACAGGTATCTTAGGCCAAACATACGAGTAGACACATCACTTCACTCAGTGTCTTTATTAACACTAAACCTAGGATAATGTATTATACACTGTCAAAATAACCACTAAACATTGCCAACAATATAAATCACCAAGGCTACATCGATCAAGACAAATAAGGTGCCTTTTAATAGTGTCTAGTTACGCAATTAAATAATGAGGTTGTTTTCTGAACGTAGGGCAACATCATATAACAATACCCGAGTCTTCATCTGGAACTTTAATTTCAGCAAATCTAATAATGGTTTCTTCATAACAATTCCATCAGCATACATCTAGCTAACCCACTTCACGATAAGTCTCTATAAAATTATTTATGTGTTAGAACATATGTGTTAATGTATCACAAGTTTGATTTCTAATGGATGTATTGAGTGTATTGGATGTATTTAAAAATTTATTTATTTACATATTTTATCGTTGCCGTCATGGTTACCCATAAGAGGAATGTAAACATATTCACTAACGTCTAGCCAAATCCCGTGGAGTGGCATTCACCGTTATTAAACTCAGTGTCCCTCAGAAAAAAATGAATCTTTATTATAACTTTCAAGTCTATGGGTCAGTTCGTTTACGATATACGGTGCGAACAGACAGATAGATATAAGTAAAATCTTCCATTCCATCCATATCCAGATATCTTTACGAAATCTCAGCCGATAATGAAAGTATGGTATACAAAAGCGTTGAACGTTGATATACGATCACCTATTTAATATAATGGATCCGATGAACAACATTCCGTAAACGTTATTTTATATTAGAACTGAATATTCTTTACTTCTGTAGCCATTGATTACTACATTTAGAAAGCACTATAGTATTTTTTCATTACTCATTAGTCGTCACACGGAACTGAGACGTTGTGATACTGTTTACTTCTGTAGCAGTTGATTCATACATCTAAAAAGCATAGTATTAGTTAGTCATTAGTCGTCAGACGGAACTGAGACGTTGTGATACTGTTTACTTCTGTAGCAGTTGATTCATACATCTAAAAACATAGTACTAGTTAGTCATTAGTCGTCAGACGGAACTGAGACGTTGTGATACTGTTTACTTCTGTAGCAGTTGATTCATACATCTAAAAACATAGTACTAGTTAGTCATTAGTCGTCAGACGGAACTGAGACGTTGTGATACTGTTTACTTCTGTAGCAGTTGATTCATACATCTAAAAACATAGTACTAGTTAGTCATTAGTCGTCAGACGGAACTGAGACGTTGTGATACTGTTTACTTCTGTAGCAGTTGATTCATACATCTAAAAACATAGTACTAGTTAGTCATTAGTCGTCAGACGGAACTGAGACGTTGTGATACTGTTTACTTCTGTAGCAGTTGATTCATACATCTAAAAACATAGTACTAGTTAGTCATTAGTCGTCAGACGGAACTGAGACGTTGTGATACTGTTTACTTCTGTAGCAGTTGATTCATACATCTAAAAACATAGTACTAGTTAGTCATTAGTCGTCAGACGGAACTGAGACGTTGTGATACTGTTTACTTCTGTAGCAGTTGATTCATACATATAAAAACATAGTACTAGTTAGTCATTAGTCGTCAGACGGAACTGAGACGTTGTGATACTGTTTACTTCTGTAGCAGTTGATTCATACATCTAAAAACATAGTACTAGTTAGTCATTAGTCGTCAGACGGAACTGAGACGTTGTGATACTCTTTACTTCTGTAGCAGTTGATTCATACATCTAAAAAGCATAGTATTAGATAGTCATTAGTCGTCACACGGAACTAAAACAATGTGTTACTCTTTACTTCTGTAGCAGTTGATACATACATCTAAAAAGCATAGTATTAGATAGTCATTAGTCGTCAGACGGAACTGAGACGTTGTGATACTCTTTACTTCTGTAGCAGTTGATTCATACATCTAAAAACATAGTACTAGTTAGTCATTAGTCGTCAGACGGAACTGAGACGTTGTGATACTGTTTACTTCTGTAGCAGTTGATTCATACATCTAAAAACATAGTACTAGTTAGTCATTAGTCGTCAGACGGAACTGAGACGTTGTGATACTGTTTACTTCTGTAGCAGTTGATTCATACATCTAAAAACATAGTACTAGTTAGTCATTAGTCGTCAGACGGAACTGAGACATTGTGATACTCTTTACTTCTGTAGCAGTTGATTCATACATCTAAAAAGCATAGTATTAGATAGTCATTAATCGTCACACGGAACTAAAACAATGTGTTACTCTTTACTTCTGTAGCAGTTGATACATACATCTAAAAAGCATAGTATTAGATAGTCATTAGTCGTCAGACGGAACTGAGACGTTGTGATACTATTTACTTCTGTAGCAGTTGATTCATACATCTAAAAAGCATAGTATTAGTTAGTCATTAGTCGTCAGACGGAACTGAGACGTTGTGATACTGTTTACTTCTGTAGCAGTTGATTCATACATCTAAAAAGCATAGTATTAGTTAGTCATTAGTCGTCAGACGGAACTGAGACGTTGTGATACTCTTTACTTCTGTAGCAGTTGATTCATACATCAATAAGCATAGTATTAGTTAGTCATTAGTCGTCAGACGGAACTGAGACGTTGTGACACTGTTTACTTCTGTAGCAGTTGATTCATACATCTAAAAACATAGTACTAGTTAGTCATTAGTCGTCAGACGGAACTGAGACGTTGTGATACTGTTTACTTCTGTAGCAGTTGATTCATACATCTAAAAACATAGTACTAGTTAGTCATTAGTCGTCAGACGGAACTGAGACGTTGTGATACTGTTTACTTCTGTAGCAGTTGATTCATACATCTAAAAACATAGTACTAGTTAGTCATTAGTCGTCAGACGGAACTGAGACGTTGTGATACTGTTTACTTCTGTAGCAGTTGATTCATACATCTAAAAAGCATAGTATTAGATAGTCATTAGTCGTCACACGGAACTAAAACAATGTGTTACTCTTTACTTCTGTAGCAGTTGATACATACATCTAAAAAGCATAGTATTAGATAGTCATTAGTCGTCAGACGGAACTGAGACGTTGTGATACTATGTACTTCTGTAGCAGTTGATTCATACATCTAAAAAGCATAGTATTAGTTAGTCATTAGTCGTCAGACGGAACTGAGACGTTGTGATACTGTTTACTTCTGTAGCAGTTGATTCATACATCTAAAAAGCATAGTATTAGTTAGTCATTAGTCGTCAGACGGAACTGAGACGTTGTGATACTCTTTACTTCTGTAGCAGTTGATTCATACATCTAAAAGCATAGTATTAGTTAGTCATTAGTCGTCAGACGGAACTGAGACGTTGTGATACTGTTTACTTCTGTAGCAGTTGATTCATACATCTAAAAAGGATAGTATTAGTTAGTCATTAGTCGTCAGACGGAACTGAGACGTTGTGATACTGTTTACTTCTGTAGCAGTTGATTCATACATCTATAAGCATAGTATTAGTTAGTCATTAGTCGTCAGACGGAACTGAGACGTTGTGATACTGTTTACTTCTGTAGCAGTTGATTCATACATCTAAAAAGCATAGTATTAGTTAGTCATTAGTCGTCAGACGGAACTGAGACGTTGTGATACTGTTTACTTCTGTAGCAGTTGATTCATACATCTAAAAAGCATAGTATTAGTTAGTCATTAGTCGTCAGACGGAACTGAGACGTTGTGATACTGTTTACTTCTGTAGCAGTTGATTCATACATCTAAAAAGGATAGTATTAGTTAGTCATTAGTCGTCAGATGGAACTGAGACGATGTGATACTCTTTACTTCTGTAGCAGTTGATTCATACATCTAAAAAGCATCGTATTAGTTAGTCATTAGTCGTCAGATTGAACTGAGACGTTGTGATACTCTTTACTTCTGTAGCAGTTGATTCATACATCTTAAAAAGCATCGTATTAGTTAGTCATTAGTCGTCAGATGGAACTGAGACGTTGTGATACTCTATACTTCTGTAGCAGTTGATTCATACATCTAAAAAAACCCCTGTGAAAACCCCTTGAACTTTTTTACATGTGCATGCAAAATCTCAAAAGCATTGTTTACTGTGTTTTTATTAAACAGGGTTTGTATGGTAAAAGTCCTGTTGTTCCTTTTAACTGTACCGTGGAAAAAGTAGTTTTTTGAGGACGACAACCAGTTTTGAATGCAAACACCGACGCCTTGATCATTAAGGTGTGTTTTACAACAGCGTTAGTGTAAGTTTAATTTGAATAATTTTTCGTAAATATTATCATTATTTTTTATAAATCTAAAATGTGTTAATAAATAACTACAAACAAAGGATATTACAACTCTTTGTAATATAAACATATTTTAACGCCTGTACACAATGCATTGTTGTTCTTGCATGCATAGAGCTCAGCTCATAAATTTAATATTTATCCCAAGTGGGATTTTTCGCGTCATGGATACAGTACAGGCATGTGTGGATCATTCGTAATATTCATAATCCGATTAGTCATTTGTTTGATTTGATACTTTAGCTCTTCCACCTGTACAGTTTTACATAACTGTGTCTTCCGTCTTTAATATTTATATTTAAGCATACATAGATTTTAAATAGGTTCTCCATAAAATTTACACACATACATAAATGTCCCATTGGGTTGAATGAAAATAGAACATTGAGGATGAGAACTAATGAAATACATGAAGAGTTCGCATAGGATTATAATCCAGTTTATTTATCGTTACTAAGGTTACTTTTATAATGCGATGGAACTAGAACGAATAAAAAATTAATACCATAATTAAAACTGTCAGTGTAACTGCTGAGGGCTTAAAAAGACTTGCATAAAAGTTTTCCATATAATAAACATTTTAAATCTGTTACAAGAGACATTTTGCTACCTTAATTAGTTTTTGAGTAGGTGATAAATTACTGAAAACACACTGGTATAGTAATTAAAATTATAAGGATCACAATAGTGTAGGGCTGAGAGACGTACTGATATTTTCACGCGCAGTAAAATCTTTTTAACTGTTTTATCCACCACCAAAGCCAACACCACACTTAGATCCTAATAAATTAGCAACCTCAATAATATGTATACGATGCTTGTCAGTTGATGATAGCTCTGCTTACAACTAAACAGCCGTTTGAGTAGTAACCATTAGCAAACAGATAACATTTTCACCAGTTTTTCAATGATCTTTGCTTAAAAGTCTTTCAATAGTAATCAGTTTTGTAATGTATTAATAACGGCTTTCTTGAAAGGAAAATTTATTGTTTCTTATCACCTATTTACATACCAGTTCTACGACGGACCCCAGCGCTAGTTATTTTTACACTACTTGTAAAGTACAAGTAGTGTAAAACTGATTTTCAGTTTCGTGAACTAAATTAGTACTCGTATATAAAAAGCAACAATTAATAGGTTGTAACTAGCTACTAAATAAATTGATATGTAACAATATTAAGAAACTTTTACGTATTTTAAGTTCAACATTGTAGGTTTATTTTCCATATACTTAAATACAAAACATATGAATCTTGATTGTAATGTGGTACAACACACGTTCCTGCTTAGGGGCATTCGGAATAATATTAGATAGATACGTCAACCCAGTCAGTATGGTATTATTTAGACTACATTATTTATTTTGCATTGGCAACAGTATCATGCTCTCCATATACTGTGTAATAAAAGATAGTAACTGCAATTATTTTTTTAGTAGTATGCCCTTCGTTAGAGTCGATCATGGATTAGTAAATTATAGATTATTAGATTATATATCTTCTAAATAAATCTTCGAAGACTAAAGATTAAAGAAACAGGTTAATCTCTAATTGTTTTTATTCATACGTAGAATATTCACCTTATTTATTTTCACACGCTATTTTTAACTGTAAGAATACACAAGTGATGTGTCAGTACATGCATAAGACTAATATTTTATATCCTCCTGGTTGAGTTTAAGTAACCATTAAAAAATACATTTAGAAATCTATACTGGATTACATACTTGATGATATACTTAAAAAGCTTCCGAAGAAATCATATACATTTGAAAAGTTTTTACGGATATTTCACCAATTGCTTGTGTACCATTTAAAAATAACACAACTAATAGAGTATAACATAATACTTCTATCACATTGCATTTATACGCTGAATCTTTAAAACAAAATGCAAAACTTACATGTGGCTCTGGTATATTATCAGTTAGTATATACCGAAACTTCATTGATCAATTCATTAATTTTGTTATTTAAATAGTACAAATATTTCACCCAAATATTTATTTTAAGTCTTTGTATTTTTAATTACACTTCAAAAACAATGATATTACGCTATTAGGGAACATAATTTACTATACAGGTTGCTTTCTTACATAAAAAAAATAACAATGGAATGTTTTGCACTGTAAATTGAGTTTAGGAAAAAATTATATAATAAAACTTAATTCTATACTATATTTTCTTCTGTAAAACTGTAGTATACGTAGAGTATTACGATTATATGTATTTACCTAAAGTTATTTATATCTTTAGTTTTATACTTAAATAATTAAATATATCGCCTTAATTATTAAGCAAATTGCTATGTTGATGTGTTTCAGTTAATTCGGAATAATATTTTATTTACAAATTTGAATCTTCCATTAAATCATGAATTATATTTATTGCTTTCTATAATGAGCTGCAATTTATAGGTAGAGGCAAAAATAATAATTGTTTTACTGGCAATTGGAAAACTGCTATTATGTGTTACACAATAATTATATTATTAGGAAGAGTATTAGCAAACATTTATCTTTCCTTTATTATTCCTAGTGCCTTCATTATACTATTTATTATACTTCTGACTATTAACGTGCAAAAGCATATGTGGGATTTTATATTATTAAAAGACTTAATATAGATTAAATTAGAATATATTAATTAATTAAATTTAAAAGTATTTCCTAGTACTAGATAAATAATATCGTCACCATTTGGTCGCTAATAGATGTATATATAATTTCCAACCATCGATAATGTTTAGGCTGGTTGGAAAGACACATGAGTGTTTAATTGTTTTTTATTTTTGTCTCTAGAAATCTGAAACAAAAGCTTTCAGTCAAGTGCAATTTGAAATTCTCTTGGACACAGACATTCTATGTTCCAAATAAATTACTGCAAGGGGTGAAATATAAAATGTATATAACATACAGATATGAGAGATAAATGCTGATTCAAAATAAATGCAGAAAGGTGGCTGAAAAGTTATAGAAATGAATAAGAATAAATAAAAGTAAACATAGCGGTTTAAAATAAATGTTTAGTGATTATTCCAGAAACCAGAAGAAGAAAACTAGTGAATGGAAGACTAAGCATGATTACTTTTAAGAATGGCAACATTTAAAAACTTGAAGAGTGTTGTAATCATTAAGCTATAATAAATATTGGATGGACACAAACATTAAATGGCATAAAAACACAGTTTTATAAAGTACCGTGAAATATCATTAAACAATTTTAGAGCTTATTAGATACTGTTATATTTGACGTAAAGTAAGTGATGTAATGCTTTGCCTGCCAGACATCAAGAGTGCCAAACAAACACGTTGAGGAGTCATGTTATACGGAACAATGTTATAGTAGTACATTTTCTTTATATAATATTGTCCTGTTCAGCATATGCTGTATATACAATCCACAACAAGCTATTAATTGGTATTTTCAAGAATGCTACTTTATTACCTGTATAAAAACCATTCACAGATCATCCTGTGATTAATGTTTTACAACGTGATTCACGTTAACCCTACATAATTCACACGTTGAAAGTCTCTTTATGGTTTAAAATAAACATATATGGATAATTTTAAAATAACTAATTTAATATGTTCGCTTGGTGATTACAATTACAAACAATGTATTGTAATAATATAACAGCCAGAACTGTCCGCCTCAGTTTGTATTTATACTGACTTCCCGCTCCAGTGGAAAATTCCTTACCGATAGTAACAAACAAAAGGAGATATTTATATTGGTATTCTCTTCATTATTCATGTTTTCGCGCGCAATGGGATTTGCCGGATATTTTCCTTTTAGTGTTTCAGTTTATTCGAAGTATTGATTTTCATGGAGTAAATATTTACGTAGAAATCAAACTTTAAATTTTAATGCCAAGGTAAAACGGAGGAAACACAGTGAATGTGGTACATACTAATTATATAACACCACCAATAATGATAAAAATTAAGATATTTAGATGTTCATTATTGTTTTACCTTCTCACAGACATGCAAGGAATATATTTAATTTAGGCTCGGGAACTCCCGCATACTCGTATATGATCCTATTTTATGTTTGACATCTAAGATAAACTTGTGAGTTGATATCTTTTTGCAATAAAATTAAAAATTTAAACTTATAAATTACGTAAGATTTCATGTGTTTTTCAAATATACAATGTTTGAAAAAAGATTCTATTACGATTTATACTTTATTCATTATGTAAAAAATGAAAATGACTATATGATTAAAATTTTTCAAAACAGTTAAAACGTAATTTCAGCAAATGAAACCGAGGTCACTGGTGATGACTATTACATGAGTAGGCCTACACGACTTTCATCGATATATACCGAGTACCTTTTTAATTAGTTACACTTACCAGCAGTAGTAAGATATTTTTAGCCAAAGTTAACGTTTCCTTATACAAATCAAATGCGGGAGTTCCCGAGCCTAAATTAAATATATTCCTTGCATGTCTGTGAGAAGGTAAAACAATAATGAACATTCAGATTATGATGGCAGTGGCTGATCAGTGCAGACGTTTTATGAGTTGGCTCCTCCAAAATCTATTATTTAGTGTAATAGAATCACCTATAAATGATAGATCGTGATTATATTGTGTACTGAAAGCCTATACTTTGTGTATAATCAGTGTGTATTAGTAGTTCTCATTAAGAAGTGTTTTATAGTTGTACTATTGTCAACCTAACCTGAAAATGGCCGTCTGTGGTGTATGCATCAAACCTTTGGGCAGTAGGATGAAGATCTCCTGCTTTGATTGTAAAAGTGATTTTCATGGTTCCTGTGTCAAACTAAGTAAGGTAGACATAGAATATTTCCAAAATGAAGAAGCAGTATGGAGATGTGATCCTTGTGCTGCCACTAGGAGGACCAGTTTGAGGTTAGAGTCTAGAGCTAACGATGGAAACCTTTCATTACAGGATGTAATAACAGCAATAGAAGATTTAAAAGGTGAGCAAAAAAACACAATCAATGAATTTAATAACTCCTATGAGTCCTTAAACAGTAAATTAGATGATAACACTCAGCCCTTAAAACAAAATACTTTGAAAATGGATGAATACATGAAGATAATAGATGCACTTGTAACTGAAAACAAACAATTAAAAGAAAAGGTTACTGTTCTAGAGAGTAGATTAGATGATATGGAGCAGTATTCCAGAAAAAAACTGCTTAGAAATCCATGGAGTACCTGCTAGTGATGAGGATGTTTTAACTAAGGTTAAAAATGTAGGCCAAGCTCTTGGCATGGACATTACAGATCAAATGATTGACAATTGTCATTTCCTGGGTGAAAGGCCAAACAGGAGGGGACCTCCTGGTATTATTGTTAAATTTGTCCGGAGAATAGATGTAGAAAACATGCTTCAAAAAAGAAAAGGGAAAAAGCTCTCAACTAGGCACTTAGGGTTACAGACAGACAATCCAGTATTTATTAATGAATCTCTCTCCCCCGCCAGAAGGAGGTTGTTTGCTATGGTAAGAGAGGTGAAGATAAAAAAAGAGTACAAATGGTTGTGGGTAAGAAGTGGAAAAATATTTCTAAGGAAGGAGGACAATGCACCAGTAACTGTTGTAAAATGCCAAGCAGATCTAGATGTATTGTAAGTGTTTTATTGTCTTTGTGTATTTAAGTATTATGTTTTGTTAGTGTATAAGTAGACTAAATTTTGGTTAATAGATATCGAAATAGGTTTTTGTGTATTTAGTTGTTGGAAATGCAGGATCATTCGCAGTATTATGAAGACATAAATTCTATTGATAAGGATACTGGATTTGTCTTAGTTCATCAAAACATTAGAAGTTTAAGAGCAAATTTTGATACTTTTATTGCAGAAATGTCAATTTTAAATCATCAACCTAAAATTTTTTATTTTAACTGAAATTTGGATTAATAGTTCTGAACAGTGTTTATATCACCTTCCAGATTATAATTCATATTTCAATACAAATGAACAAATCAGGTCTGGGAGGAGTAGCTGTCTTTGTACATAATAGCATTGGTGACATTACCCTGGGAAATATTAAATTTAACTCTGCTGATGTACTAGAAATATCATTTGAAATGTTCGGTTTATATTTTAAAATACTTAATGTATATAGGTTACAGCAACAGACTCCCGAATCATTTATTAATGAACTAAACACCTACTTGTCTCAGACAGATGTAAAATCATGCACTAACCTATTAATTGTGGGAGATATGAATATAAACTTGTTAGACGATAATAATATCACAGGAGAATATAAAACAATATTAGCGGTTAATGGTCTTGAATCATTAATAAATAAACCTACCCGAATTACAGACATATCACAAACGTGCATTGACCACGTATTTGTCCGAGTTAAAAACAGAAATAACATAACAGTGACAGCTGAAGTTATCGACTGTCATATCACGGATCATTGTTTATCAGCTGTTTGGCTGCGAAGCGAGGAACAGCAGTTGGTCAAGGTCACGCAAGTGGTCAACTCGATAGTTTATTAAGTAAAGCTGAGTGGTCTGAAGTTTATAATGAACGGAATGCTTCCAATGCATTCGATAAGTTTTATTTAATGCTTAATGACTTAATAAGTAAGAGTAAAAAAATAATTAGAGAAAGACATTTTAAAATAAAAAGATTAAAGCCATGGATTGATGAATTAATTTGTAAGCGCATTAAAACGAGAAACTTGTTATTTAAGAGAGTACAAGTTGAACCTTACAATGGATTGCTTCTAAAACATTTTAAGGAATATAGAAACAAACTGCAATCAGATATTAGAATATTAAAAAATAATTATTATCATAATCTTTTCCAAAATAATAAATGCAATTCTAAAGAAACATGGAATATTTTAAATGAAGTAACGGGACAGCAATATAAAAACTTTTACTCCAATTATTTTGGAGATAAATAATAAATGTGAAAATGACCAATATATAGTAGCTAATGAATGTAATAAATATTTTGTCTCAATAGCTGAAGATCTGTGTTCTAGTCAAAGCACACCAAATAATTTAAATGACGTGCATCTAAAAAATGTTTTTAGTGAACAACACATTACGCAGTCGATGTTCTTAAGTCCGGTTCTAGAGCAGGAAGTACTCACTGTGATAAGCTCTTTAAAAAACCATACAGCACCTGGGATTGATGGCATTAGTTCTCACATTATTAAGAAACATTCAAAGAAATTAGGTAAAGTACTAACGTATATTATAAATTTAAGTTTTCAATCAGGTGTGTTCCCAGAAAAATTGAAGGAGGCTGTGGTAATTCCAATTCATAAAAAAGAATCAAAACTAAACAGCGGTAATTATAGACCAATATCCCTTCTATCATCATTCTCTAAGATAATTGAAAAGATTATAAAGAAACAGTTAATTACATTTTTAGAAAAACATAACTTTTTTAGTTCTAATCAATTCGGTTTCAGGCAGGGTTTAAATACAGAGTCGGCTCTTTTAAAATTTATGGGAGAGGTCTCAGAGGGGATAAATAATGGAAAAAGGTAAGCGGCCTGTTCCTAGATATAACTAAAGCATTTGATATGGTGAATCATGATATATTACTGCAAAAAACTATATAGGTGTGGAATTAGGGGAGTTGTTTTTAACTGGTTCAAAAGTTATATTTTAAGAAAAAACACAGCGTGTAAAGTTGAATGGAGTGCTTAGCGATTTACGTGAAGTTAAGTTTGGAGTTCCACAGGGTTCTGTTTTGGGTGAAGTTCTTTTTTTAATATATATTAATGATTTATGTAGCGCAAGATTTGTTGGAAAAGTAACTTCTTTCGCTGATGATACTGCTTTCTCTTACGTTGGAGAAACATGGGCTGATGTAGAGTTGAATATGAACCTAGATCTTCAAGCTATACAGTGGTGGTTCACTAAAAATAATATGATCTTAAGTACCGCTAAAACAAATTATTTAAATTTTAATTTAAGGGAAGGTAATCATTTAACAAATAGGATTATTCTACACTGTACTGATTGCATTTGTAGTAGGAGTGTATATTGTAATAATAAATGTATTGAAGTAAAAATTACTGACAGTATTAAATATTTAGGAATAATTTTAGATAAGGATTTGTCATGGAAAAAACATATATTAGATTTAAAGAAAAAATTAAATAATGTTTTGAGACTATTTTATTTTTTACGAAACATGTGCGATAATGATACACTAAGAATGATATATTTTTCACTGGTGCATAGTAGACTGGAATATGGAATTTCATGTTGGGGAGGGACTTATAAAACTAACACAAAATCCTTGTTTATTATTCAAAAACATTTCGTTAGGCTAATTTTACGAAGAAATATAACTGAAGAAAGTTTTCCTTTATTTTATCAATTAAAAAATACTACCAGTAAGACATGCGTATATTTATAAAGTCTTGAAAATATTTTATCGTCGTAGCAGGAATAGTACAGATTTAAATGATTACAGATCAAAATTAAGAAATGCGTCGGATGTATGTGTACCTAGGCCATCAAACACATTTTTTACTAAAAGCTATAATTTTTTGGCGCCAAGAATATTTAATAAATTACCTAATCGCATTCGCTACGTCAATTCTTTAACTAAATTCAGCTCTAAATTAAGACAGTGGTTATTGGAAATTGAAAATATAGACGAAATATTATTTGAGATAATACAGTAAAAGTTTTTGTTTTTAAAGATTATGGCAGATAAAAAATGTAAAATCTTCTGATATGGATATACGTTATTTTTTGTTTATATATTATTTAAACTTATAAAATATAAAGGTTTGCATATTAATATTTTATGTACATAAAATCAAGTTTTAAGGTTGATTTTTGTTTTGTTGTAGGGTAAAACATAGAACAGTTTTGTTTATTCAAGAAACTAGATATTTTTGTTTAATGGTCTATAATATTTGTATGGGCTTTAAAGAAAGACAAATTATTAATTGAAAGTTTATTTTTTTATGAGTAGACTTTGTTGGTTTTGGAGAAATTATTTTTCATTCTATATGTAATTTTGAAAATTAGATCAGCCATTTGTAAAATAAATTCAGTAAGACCTCCAATCAGGCTGTGCCTTGGAGGAGTCTATTTCTCATAATTATATTATATTATGCATTGTACTTGAAATATATTAATTTTATAGGATCTGCTTGGCATTGTTTTAATTTTATTGTTATGTATGTTATGTATTGTATTGTGCCAGTGTACAATGTTCAGCATGATTTGTAACATATTTGTTGTTTTGAGAAATAAATTTATTATTATTATTTATTATCTTATAACTGATCCAGATTTTACCATTAAATATTTACCGTTCATAATATTGAGTTTGTTATCTGTGGAAATATAACTTATAATCAATTGGCCCCCCCAAACAGAGTAATACCTAAGATTTTTTACTAGATATTACGTAATGTTTTTGTTAATATGGGATAAATATTTTTGGACAATATTTTATTTATTTATTTCAGGCTTCATAAAGATCTAAACTAAAATATTTTTATATGCTCGCAGTGGGTCTATTGTATTAATAAATATAAGATATGATTGTAAGGATATATAATAAAAGACTATATATTTACGTTTTTATTGTGGACGCTACTTATGAGAATTTAGGATAGACTGGGGACGTTTTAAAAGCTCTTTTATTAACATGTTGAAGCAGAATATTTAATATTCTTATTTTAAAATATATTTCATAATTTATTCATTCATTCTTCAATCAAATGTAGTTGTTATTTTAATACTGGACATTCAATTTTACCAATTTATTTTTTAAAAACAGTTTTAAAAAATAAAAAAAAAACCCGTAACTTCCTTAAATAAAATAAAAATTGTTTTGAAGATTAAAGTTTAAATAGTTTTTTAAGTATCGTGATGGAAAGAATCATCAAGTCAACAATAACTATCGGAAATTAAGAACTTAACTATTTTCCTTCTCCCGAAAATCCTAATACCACCGAGATAATTTTACTATCATCTTCTTGGTACCACAGTAATCTTCCTTGCTTCTTATTGATTTTTAAAAATAAGTAAAGCATTCTTCATGTATTTAAAAAATGCTGTATTTTTATTGTTATTATCAGAGTATTGATTATTATTATGTTATTAAATAGTTATAAATTAAGTAAAAATTTAATTTCGTAACTTTCATATTTTTATTGGAATCTGATTGATCGGTTGAAAAAAGTTGGACCATTTTAAAAAAATTACTATAAGTTTAAAATTTGTTTTTGTTTACTGAAGCTCTTAATATAATATAAAACCAAAAAAATGTATTATAAGTTATTCATTTGTCCCTTATGATACCAAAAACGCTTAAATTATTGTAGGAATACAAAAATAAGAGGATGCAAAATTATTAGAGACTTATAAAATAAAAAGACATAACGCTCCATCGTGTATACTCAAATTATATTGTCCTTGTCATTAAAGTTACAGTTGCATCTTAATTTTGTAATATATTTTAAGAAGTTGAACAGAAAAAATGAGTTAAAAGTAATTTTAAAAAACATTAAATTACACCTTATAACGTGAGATGTAATAATTTCCACAACGTCTTCCTTGCACTTGTTGTAAATAACTTTTTAATAGGGTTAGTTTACAATTCCTCATTTATGTAAGCACTTCGGGAGGCTTTACATACTAATTTATAAACCTCAAAAACCCCGTATTTAAAAAGACTCCTAATTTAAATATATCAATTATATATATTTAAATCTTAAAGTCGTATTATTGTTGCACCTCACACTTCACAGTATGAAATTAATTGTAATATGTGTAAGACGATCTTTAAATAAATTAGAATGTAAAACGATCCATACGTAATTCACAGAAAATACATTTCTGCATTGCCAAAGGTCAACAAATAAACCATTTTCTCCACATCAAAATTTTGATCAATTTGTGGTACACTAAAAATGAAAACCGTGATATGTATAAATACCTACATATAAAGTGCGGTGGAACCTTGATCTCTCCATCAGATGAGCAGCAACCTTTAGTAGCCTTATCTTTATCTCGTATGTCTGACAGCATGGGCGGTTAGGGACAGACAGCATCAACGTCACTGGAAGCATGTACTGAATACAAATGTCATGATTTACCTAACTCCATGCCGCCATCACACTTGACCCGTACTGTGTAAATCCACTAAACGTTGTGATAAGAGTGGGTCGGCTCTGTCTTGATTGGTATCTCGTGGAACGTCAATTTGTATTGCTGTCATAATATAATAATTTAACATTTATTTTCCCTTTAACATAAAGTTGATTTGCTTACAGATGAATACGTAAGGGTAAAGTTTTCCTTCAACATTAATACCAATTATATTCGTTGAACTCTTTGTGTATTTAACACACACAGCACACACACACACACACACACACACACACCACTCACACACGCGCGCGCCGCGCGCGCGGCGCGCGCAGCACTTCACAGCACCCACAATAATAATAATAAAAATAACAATAATTAATAAATTTTATTGCTTTAGAATCCATGTACATGTTATAGCAATTTGTCCAACGAAGAAATATAAGCTAAAATTTTGGATTCATACATTACATCGAGGTTATCTTTCGTACACTACAATTTTATTTCCCATCCATGCCTACTGCTCATTTATTCGTATTTCCCACTCTAGCACCAGCGTCAGTCAGGCCTATTATGTGGTCCACCCCAAACATGGGTGCCATGAACTCGTCTTGTATTGTAAAAAAGCTTCTGAGAGCAATTAGCAACTTTTCCGACGCCGAGTTTTAAATGCCTTTAGGCATTGCGGCCACTTTTTATGAAATTTGAGGCAGTTGTTGACTCAAATCTGAGCTCCTGCCTGGAGAAGGCACGCGCTCGATGTACTACCGTCACTGTGTTCTCCCAGTTCGGTATTAGTTGTCACTCGCCTCTCAAGTCTCCATGATGAAGTGTTATATCAGCTAACCTCTGATGAGAATTGCATTTTGACTTGAAAACCATAGACGTCTCTAGAATGTAGAGGCAGAGGTAATGTCAAAAGTTTTTCAGGTTTTTCTGAATGCTGGTTCGGCAACGGACTCTCTCCATTGTAGTTTTTGCAAATTGTTATCGAAACACGGACTTTTTTTTTGGAGTGTAAAACACTCTAGAGACAATGTGTAATTTGCACAGCCGCCCCACAAGGACCACCTCCGTTATGACAGGTGGGGGTATATCATCTCCATAGGTACGGCCCGTCATAAGTACCTGAGTTTGGGCAGTATTTGGATAGCGGCCTCAAAAACATAAAATGCCCTGAGGACAAATTTTTGAAACAAAACGTTTGTCGTACATGGACTATCCCATGTCAAACCCGTCGATCAAGGGGTAATTCCAAGGAAATTTAGTCGAGTAGACTTCGTTCGATCTCAGTCTCCTCCAACATCATCCTATAGGAAAACTATGATCAGGAGACGGTCCGGCCGCCAAACAGAAATTGGAACAAACACCCGATTTTTGGGACGGGATTGTTTTAAATTGAGCACATTGGAAATGTTTTGAAGTTAAGTTGTTGAGCTCTCAGTGAATGTTGTCCTATTTCATGTTGTGTGTTGATTATTCTTTCGAAACAGAAGAGTCGTGTCAATCGGCATTACTGGACTAATTCGTCCTTGGTTGCAAACGATGGGCCTAGCATCGGTGACTTACAATTAGGAAAGAGTAGCGTGACTGGAAATTGGGAGCACTGAGGAACACCGACAACCCAGCTCACCCCCCTCCGACCGTACGTCAGAAAAAATTTTTTTAACGAATTGTGTTCTATTTTACTGAGAGATTACGATTCAAGCCACGAAGAAGGGTGGCGAACCTCCCTCGTATCCACGTAATACTCCAGTCTGTGAATTATGGGGTATCGAATAAACAATAATAATAAATTATAATTTTAATTTTAAAAATAACAAATAAATAAAATAAAAATAATATTAATAAAATAATAAATATATATTTATAGTATAAATTATTATTTATTATTTTGATAATATTGAAATGACAATTTTTATAAAATGGCAATAGGCCTTAATTTCCATTTTTTCAGTAAACATTGTAATCGCAAAAAGTACTTGAGCATCCCGCCGGGGAGTCAATATTTATTAATATTTATGATATTATGTAATATATATATATATATATATATTATTATAATATTATAATATTAACTTTTATAATATATTCACATATTAAGGCGAATAAAAATGTATATAAGGGATATCCTACTTTTTAACGACCGGGCCTATAAAGAGCAAAGTGTAGTACATTCTGTATGGTACAAAACTGAACTTTTCTGCAAAAGATGGCCCCACTTAAAATATTTACATGTAGAGATTCCCGTGAAGTTACATAGACATCGTTTTAAAGTTTTATATGAAGAAAATTAACAATCATACTTATAGCGAACCCACTGGACTTATTTGGTTTTCCTCATTTAAAAGTTTGTATGAGTGTATTATTTCAAATTTTAGTTTTATTTATATTATTTTTTACATAAAACAGTTATGAGCCCAAAAAACAAAAATAATGAACCCACAAAGGATATTCTACACGTTTATTTGCACAAGATAATGCTTTTAGCACGGCATGTATACTAGATTGTGTATCACTCTAACGGTCAGGCTAGCTCAGAGTGTGGAATGGTTTCACCAGAAATAATTCTGATATTAAGGTTGAATATACATAATTATTATTTTATCTTTTTTAAGTATAAAGCAAATTAAAACGTTTATTAAATATTAATTAATTTCGATTGCGGTACTATTTGAGATTTAGTTATCTACGGTAATAAATAAAATATTCTGGAGTGTTCAAAGAAAATAGTTTGTCCTTAACAACATCTACAATAGTTAGGCTATACACAGCTTAAGAGGTGAAGTTCTATAACTTATAGTTTTCTAAACCATTGGTACCAAAAGTATTACTATTGATGTAGTTGCAAATCATTAAACCTGTATTGTTTTACTCCTTTTCTGTCACGTTATGTGAGAAAACACTATGTGAACTTGAAAAATATTTATCAAATTACTAAATACATCTTTCTACAAGATTTAATAATAAACTACACATACATACATGCAAATTATAAATCGGCTCAATTTTGTAAATTTACTTTAGATTTTAAACCAAGCTGTGCCCTCAATGATACTTCTTTAAAGAGAGAAACATAAACTATACCTCTCCTCTCTACAAAAGAATGAAAACCTTTTAGTCATGTCTACAAGGATCCTCATAGTAACTCACAATAGACTGGGGCGAGACAACACTTCTGCTGCGGAATGTCGAAACTATGACTCATCTTCTGTCTTTGTTCTCAGATATCTTGATCAATAAGGGGCAGCTGTACTGTTGTAATTCTGTAACTACTGGCAAAACCATATAATCCGTTGTAATATATGTTAGAAATAGTATTCTCATTATAAAATAAAATTATTGCTCTACTTCCAACTTTTTATTATAGGTTCTAACGTTAATTACTACATTTGGCATTATATTAAATTAAGAATTTAATTGTTATGGCCTAATTGGGGCTGAAACAGCATTTCTCAGGACGCCTTCAGTCAGATGTAGGCAATGAAAATATCCCGATTGTATATTGCGTAGTTCTTTTGCAGTGTTAATCCATAAATTGGGTTAATTAGGCCAAACACGACTATAAATAAAAGCAAAGAGATGTCTCAGTTGTAGAGCCAAGTACATCAGGCACAATACGACAACAGATTGAGCCGCTCCATTCCCCCACCACTTTATTCGACTCCTTGCCTTCTGCGCATCTCGAGACGACCAGTCATGCTATACCTGACGCACCGTATCTTTACATCCCATTGAACAACATCTTGCTTCAGTACAGTTTACTATGCTTGGATGCCTGAGACTTAGAAATGAGGTTACAAGTATGAAATTGGAATACTCAGGTTTATATAAATATTCAATTTTAATGTTCTTGTTTATACAAGTATGCAATTAGAATACGTAGGTTTATAAAAACATGCAATTAGAATTCCTATAAGCGTCCATTTGGAATGCCAAGAATTAAAGAAGTGTAAATTTTTTACCACGTAAAATTGGTAAATAAAAGGTTTTAGGGAAATTTTGTTGCAGTTTTTTTTTTAACAAATAATGAAGTTATGAAGTGTGATATGGGCAAGAAATATTTTCTGAAACACTAATAAAACATTATGAAATTTATTACTAAATGCTTAGATTATAGAAATAGAACTTAATTTGTTCTTTTTCATTAAGTTTCGTAAGCAACACTACAACATTTTATTGACGAGATGTATTTACTATGATATAGTAGTCAAATATTTGATAATATCACAATGGCCTGGGCGCAATACTAATCGTCTTGTTTTATGTTGCCTCATTCAAACATATCAAAGCGGATAGTATTCATTTATGCGGTAAGGATTAGTTATGTATTCAGTGGTAAATTAAGAAATACAACTTTTACAATATTATTCATTGGTGGATTTAATTATGTGATTAATTTTTATTATTAACTTATAATAATATAGTATAATATATGATTTTATTATACTATTATTATGTCACACATTTAAGTTTTTGCCTTCTTCAGATGCTTACAAACTTATTTTTAATGCGTGATATTCTAACATATACTTCTATTTTACACATAAATAACTCTTGGCAGTACACTAACAAAGTGATAAAAATATTTTTATAAAAAACCTTTTAAAAAAATACATTATTCTATTATAATTTAAACAACTGAATATTCTATGAATGAAATAGTCAATCATATCGCTAGTAGGTAAAGAAGCTACTTGGTCTATTCATAGAACTAAAACTCTCTACTGTCTGAGCGAGGCCGTTTCGGTTTAGATTCTAGTTTTTTTATATGTTATTCACATTTTAGAGACTTGCCTTATTGTTTTGATAAGCAGTATAACTAAGTGTAACAGATTGGAACAACAGTTTCAATTCATACGAATATTTGACAAAAACTATTTTACAAATAATTTTTGTTTCAAAATTACTATTAATATCTTATTTATTTTAATATTTAAAAATTGATTATGGTTTGTGATTACAGAGCCAGAGTGAGAGCTTAGTACGTAGAATGGTAACTCAAGTACAAACGACACATTAAGTTCCATACTGAAGTTGTGCCTTGGCTGCCAACGTTACCGCAAACCAAGTTGCCGGTCTGTGGGGAACGCTAATTAGACGACTATGTCCCAGTTTCCTGATGCTCACATATTGGTAGGGCTCAAATAACGCTAAGTGCTTAAATACTTTAATAATGTTTACTTGTCTATTAAAAAATGCACCAACAATACTAGATATTGATCTAGTTGATACTAGATTTTTTATTTAGGTTCATACAGGGAACATTTTAATAAAGAGAAGTTGCATCCAACATTGTCTCAATATTTTATTCTAAGGGACACCATCCAATACAATATTTGATTCAATATTCACTTGAATACAGTACTATAGAAACATTTCTAACAGAAATGTTACATTAATATGATAAAGAACATTATTAAGTAACATAGAGTTGTTAGTAATTGGTTTAGTTTAAATTTTAAAGGTATTCATTATGTAATTAATTAATGATATCTTTTAAATGTAGATATATTTATATTATTTCACATTAAAATTATAAATAATTATTTATTTAAAATAAACGTGATTCTGGAACAATTAATGGGAGAAATTAATTTATTGTCATAAAATTCTCAATGTGGTTAAACATGAAACGTTTGTCATTACAGTTGGGGGTTACATATACGTGTGGTATTAAAATAATGCTTGAATGGTTGAGTAAATTTAAACAATTTCTAAAGATAAATGGCAGGGTGTGGTAGATCAAACTGACCATAAACGAATATTGTATGAGAGGTGAATTATATCACAAGCATCGTTGGATCCATTCAAATTTTAAATTAATAAAAATATATTTTCAAAATTTGAAATATTTTTCCAGTAGGCGTTACTGTTTTAGTAGCGTACAGTAAAATACTTAAAGATTAAATGTTTACGAAATGTTCAAATTTCACTTTGTATGTACGGAAAACTTTTTTTCACCAAAGATGTTTTCCTTTCCATAAGGATATCTTGTTGAAAAGGGGTATTAATAACTACTGTAGATCGCGTTTAAGTCCTCTGTTAAATAATGACTTCAGGAATCTTTTAGAGAGATGGTACTCAGAAGATAAGGTAACTCAGATCTTTTAATCTGGTGCTGGTGGTAGAAGTCAGAAAGATAAGATTACTATTCTAAAACATGCAATTAACATGTCATTAATATTTGATGAAAAAAGGTTTTTCAGAACAGGTGAAATCATGTATACGAGTGATGAGATGTTAATAGATGTTAGTATCTATAGGTTGGAAAAATGCATAATCATGTTAAATAAATTTTTAATAAATGTTTGAGAATAATATTTACCATAATAAGTTAATTTATTACTATATTATAGTATAGAACGGTGTAAACTAATATATACTATGATACCCAAGTGGTGCTAGAGCGATATATCTATCGATTTCGTGATATACCTGTATTATTGGAATAACAGCCACTCGTACATAGACGAGATTAGTAATCATAGCCATCGTTACTGGTAGGCATCTCGATACCTCAACGGAATTTCGTTGAACTTCTAAGCATAGCAAAACGATATAGGCTAAACCAACAGTCGTCACAGATTTAAAAAATCCGAACATTTCCAAGTGAGCATTTTCAAATCTTTAAGTAAAAAATAAATATAAAGAAATATCCTGTGTCAGAAAATGATAAGTTTACAAAGATTACGTCCATATGTATACTGAAGAAAATGGTGAGATTGACAGAAAAAAAGTTATAAGATATAATAATTTTAGAGCTGTTTAGAGCTGGTGAACAGGTATTATGAACTGTACGAGTACCCAGCATACTAACTGTAGAGAAATTTTCGCCTAACCAACCTTTGAAGCTATTGTATAAATCCGTATTTAAAACCAGCTCATAGAATAAACATACGATTTAATAATCACCGTGTACTCTATTGAAAAACCTACATCTTTTATTTTGAATTTGTTCTATGAAATCAGCCAAAATTATTTATTTTCAATACTGTAAATAGTAGATGTTGAATGAATATGCAGTTAAACATACTTTCATTTCTTAAGACATTACAGTTTTTAAATGAAATATACAAAAAATAATGAAACATGTAGGAGAGCAGAACTATAAACAATAGACAGTTATATTAACTACAATATAATATAGAATTATTTTGGTTATATTTTGACTTCCCATGCGAGACCGTTTATATATATATCACAGCCAAACAATTCTGTAATAAAAACACGTTTAGGGAGGAGAGAGTTGGCAGTAGCGCTTTCATTATTACTGGTTTGTAAATATTTTCCTGTGTAGTTAATTTACTCTGTCAATATTATTTTAGAGTACAATTTATTATGAAAAACAAAAACGAAAATATATTTTAGTGACGTACATGCAATATTTTCTTGTAAATTATTATAAGACGACAGGAACAATTACAGAAATAAACATTGGCTTACATAAGCTTTTCTGTTTTTTTTTTTAAGGAATAAGGCGTTTTAAGTTAATTTTGGTTATGTACTTTATACTTTCGCTTAGTTACATTGAGAAAACGTTTTATTACGGTTGCCATACTAGTGGTTCATAAGCCTGGGAGATGGATAATGTACTTACATTTAGAGCACGTTTGAATTTGGTTTCAAACGTTTGTTTTTATAATATGAAAAACACAATTACGTACTTCAAATGCCACAGATAACCCTAATAAACCAGAATAATGCAAGTTGGATTAAAACTTATCCAAATTAATATTTTTTATATGTTTTGAAAGTACACAGAGATATGAAATTGATTACGCATTCTTAGGCAAAACCTAATGTTTAATAGTTAACACTCCCCCTTTTATTTATATTTTTAATTTGGATGTGATATTTTAAGTTCTAATAAGAATTATTTTTTTATTTATGAAAATTTCATGTAATATTAAAAATTAATACATAAACCTTATTCAAATATTACATAGCGCATGTACCATTTAGCAGCATAATTGATTTTTCACCCTTTTTATAAACTAAACACCTTTAGCCTAAGTTCTGCCAAATAAAAAAATATACTCTCGATATATAGTAAATTAAGGTAATAAGGCAATCTCAAATATGGTATTGAAAATATCTTGGCCGAAAGTTGACGCTTTTTGACCGAATTAATAAGACCTTCATAAGCGTATATTTTCTTTATCGGGGCATCACGGCAAGCGAAATCAGCTGTTGTATCAGAAATAAAATAATTCGAACCAAAAACTAACGTGCATACAGGAGCAAAACCAAAATAATAAATAGTTATAATTTTATTTAACATGTAAAGCTCTTAATCGTAGGAACTAAAATAATATGTATCACCTATATACCTACTTCTTTTTCAAAATTATCATATTATTTATATGGTATTCTTTAATATCCTTTTAGTTTCAAGTATTCTCCATTCTATGCTATGAATTTCGTGTAGTACCATTTGTTTAAATGACTAGGAATGAATCCTTTGACATTTTAATAATGTAATTTGTCTCGTCTCTCATTGCTGATTGCATTTAAGCTTCAGTTCTTTTTGCTTTCATCCTTCTTTTAGTTTATTTTTCACATTTATAATCTGCTTAATTCTTTCCGGTAATAATTCCTCTAAACTATTGCTCATAATAAAATGCTCAGTAACCTCCTCTGTTCCTTTGTACGCTCGTATAGTTTTACTTGGTATTCCTGCTATACTGATTTATCACTGAGTTGATAATATTAGAGCTTGATACTTTTAGTTTGGTAAAGAAATAGCATCTAGAAGTGTCACTCCTATTAAATGGCGCTATACTAGCCTTGTTCAATCCGTTTTGAATTATTCGTACCTTTGTGTCTCTCCATACATTTGCCACTGAGCATAAGAGAACGATTGTCTCTACAGTCTGTAATGTCTCAGCATAACTGTGGTGGGGATAATGCTGCGAAGCGAGGACACGTGGAAGGCCGCTTCAGCGTTCGTCCACAATGTTTTTCGCGTGAAACGAGACGAGAGTCGCCTACTTGACCTTGAGACGCTCGGAAAGGTAGCACGGCTGTGTTAGGCCGCAAGACACGTAACCAGGCATGAAGTAATCCTGAAAACGGTCCCTGGCCTAGATGCCCAAGGGCCGTAGGAGGTTAGTGATATTCCAAGTGGTTAACGAGGCGAGTTCCACACTATGTGCAACGATATCCGTCAAAGTACAAGGAAGCATGATCAGTTTACAGGTATGCTTGCACAAGCCGGTAGCAACAAAGGCTTAGTTAACAATTAACAAAATAAGTTCCAACCACACGTTAAAAAGGCGTTCCATTGTGAAGGTGTGCCAAGGCTGCCAACGTTACCGCATATCAAGTTACCGTTCTGGAGGGTACGCTAATTAGATTGCTGCTGCCCTAATTTGCTAATAATTACCGCACCTTCCAAGCAGTTATAAATAACAATTAAATTTGGCCGAATGGTTTAAATTTCCATATAATACACTATACAAGTCTTTTGTAAAAGTAGAATGCTTGGTCTTCGTTAATGAGAATTATCCACACAATAATGTAAAAAACTTGATAATGTAAAAAATGTATTTAAATAATGAGTTTAGTGATAAAGAAATCGTAATAAGCAATAACGGCTCATGATAAAAATGAATAATTAATAAATTCCAACAGTTAAAGATGTAATACAAAATAATATTAAAACTAAGAAATTATCTGATCACTTTTCCCAGTAATTGTGATCAGGGGATACAAATAAACAAAAGTAAACGCAAAAGATTGAGCGTAGTTAAAAAATATTGTACTCAGCCAACGCTGTGGTGGTTATCAAACTTAATTACTTCTAATACAAATATAAAAGGTAAAACATAAAAATATCTCTACCTATTATAAAATGAATTAGTACAAAATATATTTACTTACAACCCTGTATTAACAATCTAAGTTTTTAATGATCTAAAACACAGTTTTTACTATCACAAATCTTTATATTACTTTGTAAGTTGTTAAACATATTATATTTTTTTGAACTATATGATCTTTATAATATTTCTTTGTTAACTTTTATAGGCAAAAAGTTATTACTGGCCTTTCTTGTGTTGTAAAATGAATTTTGAGTACCAGTATTACCATTAGAATTGTAAAATATTCTTAAAACCATAAAAACAAACCAATTCTGTATTTATAAAATATTCAACGATTAAAATAGAGGAAAAGAGCTCTCTTTGTTACTTTTCCTTAATATAATTCTCATATAAACATTTTGAGTTGTTGTTAATTTATTAATGTGAACTTTAAAAGTTTCCCACCAACACATTTTATCATATTGCAAACGTGAATGGATTAATCCAAAATATAACATTCTGAGTAAATTTGTATGACAATAATTTTGCATAGACTAAAATTTCCTATGGACTGTCTCACTTGGTTTTGTAGATTTGAAATGAGCTTTTCTCGAGTGAGTTTTTATCCAGAGTCACTCCTAAATATTTAAAACAGTTTTATATTTTTTCGCAATAACTATTATTATGTAAGAAATTAATTCAAGAAGGACACATGCCATTAACAAAAACCTCTAACGCCGATTATTACATTGAATGTAAGAACTCATTTTGTATTTAAATAGTGGTATTAACCAATATTTGGCAGGATTTAAATCTACACCCAATGTATTTCAATTTAACCTTGCCAAAATATCAAACATAGAACTTATAAGCAATTAATAAAAAAAGGAATGGTATTTACTAATTAATATATTATAATACATTGCTTAAACAATTCCGCTTAAATAGTTAATAAATCAGTAGAACATCAGTGATTTCAATAAAATTTAACTGTATAAGTCGTAATAGCTGACACTACGTTATAAAGTTGTGGAATAACTTGGAAAACTGTCTATATAAAGCATTAGCATACTACACTCTAACACAATTTTACAAATCACCATCAATAATAAACTGGCTAGATATTCTAGTGATTAATATAATACACCTACATATATTTCTACGTAAATGTTTAATGTAGCAAAATTTGTTGATCCAACCTAAATATACCAGTTTTTCAAAATATTTGTAACAACTAGGAGTTTCTATAAATTTTAAAATAAATTTAAATGAGAAAGAATGAAAATATTGATCGGTCATAAAGGTGGATAATTTTTAAACTCGATTTTCAAAGCAGCAATATTTTATGAATATTTTGTAGATCAGATCTGTCGGGTGAAATTAATTTTACCCTATTTATCACTACTTCAGAAATACTAATAGGAATTTGAAAAATCATAAATATGAAAACAAGTATATAAAATGGTATACTATAGTAAAATTAGCACTATGTAACTGTGTGGTAGTAACAGTTGTGCACCTGATGAGAAAACGAGAATGTCTCTTCCCTAAGATCAAACTATATTTTGTAGTCTAGATGTCTCTAATGTCAAAACGATATAAGGAGTTAATTTGAAGCTTCATCGTCGCCAACGTTTATTGTATCTGTATGGCGAACATAACTCCAGATTCCAGGAGCTAAGTCTGTGACAGAATTAGATTCCACTCCACTAATAGTAGGGTAAACTGGAGCCAAAGTCAACATTCACATTGAATAAACCCTTCTCCTCATAGTTGTCATGTGTATGGCGGTAGTTTAAGCAATTTTATTCTGTTCTTTGTAATGGAAGGACTTGTATAATTGCATAAAACGTGCTTCTAAACGAGGATATCCGTTCGTGGCACTTGTTTGTATGTTGTTGTAAGTAAAGGAAATCTAATTATGAAAACAATTCAATAATATTATTTTGTCATTAAAAATTTAAAAAGTCTGAAATATATTCAAATATGAGTTATAATTTTACGTATACATTGTTATAAAAACTTCTTCATTGTAACCTACACTGAAATTTTCAATGAATAGTAATTTGCTACTAATAATGGTAAATTTGAATGGTGTTACAGTACTCAGATCAAGACGGATATTTCTAAGAACCTTTCGTGAAAATATGTAATAAAGTTAATAGTTTTGTAAGGTACAGCTCATACTACAGCTGTTTTAAATGTTCAAAATGCTACAGGTGAACATTGTAGATCAATGGTATCACAGAGAGGTGGTTACAATGTTCGGTATATCATGAAGTAGAGGCATTTTTAGTTTTCTGTTAAAGCTGATCAGTACAAAGAATGGTATAGAAATTATGAATATTTGTGCATAGATTGATTAGCCAAACTAAAAATTGTTAGGTTCAATTATTACGCGCGTCTTTTTAACCTTTAAAATTATTTACAACTTGGCTTATGTTTATTTCACTATCATATTTTTCTGTAAGTTAAAATTTAAAACAAACTCTTTAAAGTGTATTTGTATGGATTACAACAAAATAAACAAGTAATTTTTGTAGGATTATAATAAATAAATAAAAAAAACCAAACTGTTCTGTAGATAATTTAGAAAAGGCATATAATCAATCGCCTAATAAATCTTTGATATCACTAAACAAAGGTAGCAGTTATTTACAAGTCAATATAATCATCCCTACATCGCTAGTAAGGTTAGAGCCCAAGTAAAGCGGCTTCCAATCTAGACAGGTTTATGCATCTCAAGAATATCTTAATTAAACGATAAAATGGCGGAGTTGTTTCACCAGAATTTAAATTACATTAGGAAAACAATATATGAGTCTTCGTCTGGAACTTTCATTTCAGGCCAGCCTACCGTCATGTATGTTTTTTAAATATTCACTCAGCAGATATCTAAAGAAACACACGCTGCCTTTGCTTCTAAACCCATGCAATTCTTCATTTCGCTGTATTATTTTATTTATATTTGTTTGGTGGTCTATATGTCTATTTAGGTGTATTGAAAAGGTTAGTTTTTTCTGTAACCAATTTCAGTAGTGACTAACCCAGCAGGGATCACTTCTGGCTGGTTTATACCTTCCAGTTGAACTCACTACTGGGCACAGCATAATCCAATATATCACTTCAATCTGGACAACCTTATGGATGTCCAGGAGTGGCACATCACTAACCGCAAATCTCGAGATTCTGGGGTTCATGGGCAATTCCAAAAGTACTGCGGGAGATGACTGTTGGAGTAGGTGGGGTTTGTTCCCTAACCTCTGAGGTTCTTGTCAGCCTCAACAAAGGTGTACCACCCCTTCCTACTTTGACTGGAGAGGCTGGTTCAGAGCTGGCCTCCCCTACTTCGGGGGAGACATGACTTTGAGATTTAGTGCCCTAATTGTACCTCATGGATGTCGATAGGAGGCGGTCCCTACTCCATAACATTACCCATTCTGAATATCCTGTCACTCCGGAAGCAACGCAAAGGTTCTTACAGGACTAAGTGCAATTTATAAGTTTCTTGTCCTAAGAGGACAAAAAAAAACCAATTTTAGTACAAAAATGAACAATATAATGCAAATTTTGTTACAAATAATATAAATTAATGTAAGATAGGTTTTTTATTGAAGTTTTATGTGCTATTACAAAACTGTGCTATTAACGTGCTGGAAACTATCCATCAGGAGGAAACGACTTTTCTAAATACCATGTGTGAATTAGTTTAATTAATGGTTTCTGTTGGATTCTTTCACTTACCAATGTCCAAAAAAGTTATATTTGGGAATGAGTAAATATTCGATTAGAAAATATTAGCTTTACTGTGCTAACACTTTTAAAATTCATAAAGTATATGAATAAGTGATAAACACTTAATAATCAATTTTAAAAGATATTTTATTAATATAAATTCTGAATAATTGTAATTGCAGCTCAAAAAATTTAGATTGGATTGGATTTCCAATATTAAATATTGGAAAGCTACCAGTTGTTACCTATGGTTTCAGATATATTTTTATTCAATATTATAGGTTTAAGTAGACATAAAGTAGATTGATTTAAAGAATACCCAGGTTGTGTGTAACTAAACAAAGGCAATTGGTTCTTCTCTTCAAGTCTTTAAAAACAGTTTTGTTAGTATATTCCAAAAACATACATGCATAAAAAGTGTTATATCTTGGTCATTGCAGGAAACCTCATCTCGAAAACCAATGCCGAAATTATGAATATCTCCGTTTTAAAGCCAACATGTAGATAATGAGATGCGGAACTATTTTTGTGTGTATTAATGCTTTTTCCCATCGCCATGCAAAATTACGTGGGAATGGGTATGCAGTTATAGTATGATAGTTTTAGTCACAGAGTATGTATACTCGTTTATCAGTTTACAAACACCTATAAGGAACCATAAATGCCCATGCAGTATCAAACTGTTTTAATTTTGAATTTAAATTAAAAAAATTCTTTATTCTTTATTTCAAATTATTGGGTTACCACACACAACTCCAAATCTAATATTTTACCATAACAAATTGCATTAATAAATGAATGCTGAGATTAACTAAAATGTAATCAGCGAGTCCAATTCTCATACATAAATCACTCTAACCTACGGACGGTCTCAAGTGCTTACTTAAGTGCTTACACTCGAGTAAAGCACGTGACACGTGAGTATGGTCACGTGACATATGTACCCTCCCTTCACCACTCACCATCTCTCCCAGCTCTCATTATCGAAATAATTAACGTAATCTCCTTACACGTCAGTGTTGCCTGCACCGTGGGAATTAATCAAGGCGTACTTGAACAATCTATCTACGTCTTCACTCTCCTTCTTTGCGTACCACCTGTGCATTCAAATTAAGGAAGCGCTCTGCCAAGAGGGGCGCAATAACCTATGAGTGTGCTAGAAGACTCTCGAGATATCAGTAATAACATTCATAGTGTAAAAATAGTTTTTATTTATTAACCCAGAGACCGGTAAATCATTTCACTGTAGTAGCTCATATAAAATTGAGTTCTTATTGTAATATAATCTAAATAATTAGCCAAAACAAATGTAATGTTGGAATTGAAATTGATGTTGAAAGATGCTATAATTTACATAAAAAGATTAATTTTACTAACTTAAAAATGTATTGCATTATTAACATTGAATATAAAGAAAGAACATAACAGTTACAGTAATAGACATGAAATTGTGTTAAAAGTAATTTTTTTAAATATATTTGATTTTTCTGACCTCTGAGCTTATATATTATAATTCTAAAGTTATTAAAAGTCCAAATGATTTTAAAATATATTATAAATGAAAAAAAAAACAGAAAAAACAAAAAAATGTTGTGAGTTAGAAAAGATAGACAATATGTTAAATGCTCAGCTAGATCGCACGTGTGTTGAGACGAACGAAAAGCAAATTACCTACTACATTTACAAAAACAAACAAACATTTCTAGGGGTAGGGACAACTTGAGTGAGAAACATTGAACAACGGTCTTTGAGAAACTCCCTAATGGATTTTACATGCCTGAACTTTTATTGTACTTCCACACTATGTTACTTCAATTATCTGTACCAATATAACAAGCTACAAGTATACTATACCACCACGCTTTACCAAATCTATAGTTTATATCATTTTATTCTCGCAGACAGACATACAACGATACAAAACTAGTTACATCTAACGAAATAAAAAAGAAAATGTGTAACTCTGCTGAGTGATCTGGCTTCAATGACGCTCAAGAAAATTCCATGGTTAGACATGCACCTTCATGATTCCTATGTTTAAATGAAGATTCGTGCAAACTTTTCAAGCCTATACGCCGCTTCGTTTTTGAGATATCGAGCTGAGAGATACAAAAATAACATTATTCCAGCCCCAAGAGTGATAGTGCCAATTACGAGGTACTACACTATATAACAGCACATATAACAGTTTGTGCGATATCATCATGTAGTTTAGATTTTGAAAAAAAAAACATAAGGAAAAATACCAGAGCGTTGAACACTTAAATATTACCTAAAAATATAAAAAAACGACATAAACAAACAAACATAACCGTTCAGAGAGAAACAGAGACAACCCAAGCTATTAACGCAGTGACATGTGAAAATCCCTAGAGTGCAAACTGATATTTTAATTTTTGTTCAGTGACCCGGTAAACCACCTCTCCTGCAATTGTCGAGTAAATAACAGTTCCCCACTGTCACCGGTAAGATAAATTCGAGTACAATCAATAACGTTTCTCGACCACATTGTAGCCATTGTCACTTGCAGGGGTGATTATAATTATTCTCACAATCTGCCAGGTTATGGGTAAGAAAAATCAGAGTACAATTAGTAACAAAATTATAGTTTTATAATCCTTCATATATTTCGTAGCTGTATTTTTATTTTATACATTGTAAATATATTATTAATCATATAAATATTATCATTATAATGTACTGTATTCTTTTAGGTCGTAGAGATCTGAGCTTTTAGATAAGCTTATCTCTAAACTTGTTTTAAATACTGGTGTCCAGAAAAATGTAATGTACTTGAATTCATGTTATGTTAGCCTATAAGAAATACCACTGTCAATATTATTCTCATATACGAACTCATATATTTTACTTATTATCTAATTCATTCTCGTAAACTGAGCACTGTTCTTTCACTTAACCTGTTTCCATTAAGTTATTTTAACTTATCAATACAGCGACAGGGGAAGTAAATTAATTTATTGTTCCTGGTAAGTAATTTAATAAAGGGTGTTTGCACTAAGAAGTGTTTTAATCAAGCGTTGAAATGATGTTCATTTTGCAGTTGCTTGATGTCCTCAGGGAGCCAGTTGATTAGTATGGAGAGACCAACCTATGAAGGGAGTTTCTCAAAGACCGTTGTTCAATGTTTCTCACTCAAGTTGTCCCTACCCCTAGAAATGTTTGTTTGTTTTTGTAAATGTAGTACGTAATTTGCTTTTCGTTCGTCTCAATACACGTGCGATCTAGCTGAGCATTTAACATATTGTCTATCTTTTCTAACTCACAATAACTCACTAACGGAAGTTAATCGTACAGGGGGTGTAGAAGATTTAATGCTGACTTTGATATCTATATATATTTATATATATGTATATATTTAAAGGGTGTTGCAGATGTTTTTACTCAACCACTGATTTATTTATACAATTTAGTTTTGAAATCTAATACATTTCCTGATCAATGGAAGTTGACAAAAATAACTCCAATTTTTAAGAGCGGGAAGGAATCACAGATTGTGTGAACCACCGACCAGTAGCAGTGTTATCGGCACCAGCCAGCTAAGATATTTGAAAGTATAGTTCACAAATATTTGTATAACTATTTTAAATCAATATTATCACCTTGGTCAACATGGGTTTTTGCCTGGCCGCTCTATTAACACTAACTTATTAAATTTTACAAACTATGTCTCTTCACGGTTGGACTCATCGGTTCAGACTGATGCAATATATCTTGACCTGGCTAAGGCTTTTGATAAGGTGGATCATTTGATTTTATTTAAAAAATCGCATTTTTATGGTTTATTCGAATAATCTAATTAAGTTTTTTCATACCTATTTAATAAATCGAAAACAGTTTGTCTATTATAAAGGTTATTTGTCTTCCACTTTTCTAGTACAATCTGGGGTACCACAAGGGTCAAATTTTAGGCCCATGTTTATTTACAATAATGATCAATGATCTGTGTGATCTGTAAAATCTGTAAATGCTCTGTTATTTGCGGACGATTTGAAACTGTTTTATCATATATCCTCAGTAAATGATACGGAAATTATTACAATCTGACCTAGATAATATTAATAACTGGAGCGTTTCTTAATAAATTGAGATTTAATGTCTCTAAATGTCATGTGATGTCATTTACCAGGTCAAAAAACTGTATAATAAAAAATTATAACTTAAATGGCGAAGTTAATTGCAAGAGTTGATTCAATAAAAGATTTAGGTGTTGTAATTAGTAGTGATTTATCATTTTCCAGTCACATAGAAAATTGTGTCAATTCAGCTAGTCGTATGTTGGGGTTTATAATAAGAAAGTTGGTCAATTTTAAAAAACATCAGGTCTTTTATCACATTGTACACATCTTTAGTCAGGTCAAGACTTGAGAACGCCGTCATTGTATGGAATCCAATGCATTTAATTCACGAAGAACTGATTGAACAAGTTCAAAAAGATTTTTGAGATATTTATATTATAAATGCTTTAATATATATATACATATTTAGTGCCATACATTGAGTTATTAGAAATGTTTGGGCTGGAGAGTCTGAGTCGGAGGAGACGGGTCCCTGGCGCAGGTGTATCTTGGGGCCTGGTCCGGGGTCGGGTGGACGACGCGAACTGTTTGGGAGTCCTCAGTTATCGAGTGCCAAACTTCAACAGCAGGAACAAATGTTTGTTTCATTTGCCCTATTCACGCACTGCGACGCGTGCATTCTTTCCTCTGTTGAGGATGATGAGGTCTTATAATACAATAATCTTGGGTGGGTCCGACATTGACATTCACCATGACAGCTTGAATGTTTTCAAAAAAAAGATTAAGCCATTGTTGTCATGAGATCCGTAGGTCAACGTTCTCCATAGGTTTCTCCCCGGGCTGTTTTGTTCTCTATGTGGGTTGGTGTTTAGTTATTTATTTATTTATTACTATTATATTATATTTATTGCATTGTTATTACATTATATTTATTACATTGTTATTATATTATATTTATTGCACTGTTATTATATTATATTTATTACATTTTTATTATAGTATATTTATGATATTACACTAGTTACTGTAAGAAAAGTAAAGTAAAGCCAAACGTGAAGAATTGTGCTATGGACTGAGCTATAACTCAAACCACTGATGTCTGTTTTGTAATTTTTCTTGAACTGCTATAATGTTATTAGGGTAAATCCTGTTTTATAGCATGTAAAAAAAATAAAATAAAAATAAAAAAAATAAAATCTACTTTTCTCTTTTAATGATGCGCTTAACAATTACTGTAAATGCCTTGAGGATAAAACATTATTTTGAATTTCTCCAAGATACTTATTAGATGCATATAACCATTTCATTCCAATATAAAGCTATCCTTTTCAAAAATTTTGAAATATTATAATATTTAAGTTATATGTAAACCTAAAAATGCTTAAATTTGTCGAAGAAATTCACATTTTTATTTAAAGAAGAGGGCGATACCATTTTAAGTAAAATCTGCCCGTACTCGTGGCTCTCTGGTCTGTGCAAGGAACTTATCAAACGAAATAAGGCAGAGAGTCTTTACAAATACAAGGACGATGTTATTCATAAAAAGTGATTTGAAACTTCGCTACCTCTAACTCAAATCTAATCTTCGACAAATTAGACTGCGCGGCAATTGGGTTTCCCGAAAAAGAATACTATAATATATTTATTAGTAAATTATTTAGAAAATTGCTTTAGGCTTTTCATGTGTGACCTTAAAAAAATATTAAATATTTCGTGGAATGTGATTTTGTAATAAAAATACATGGATAAATACACTAAACGAAGCGAGATAGAACATAAGTTGATATTAACTATAAAATATGAAGTATAAAAGAATCAAATTAACACAATCAATTAGAATGGAACTTTATGTGAGTATTATTTGAACAAAAGAAAAATAAGGAAGATATACGTTGCCAAAATAATCTGTTCCATGTTATCCACCTGAGGAATCTGCACATGTTACTGTACCCGAAACCAATTAATTATCCTGAATATGATTCAGTTAAAATTAATGACTAATTACTATTGGCAGGTAGTTAATAGGAGTGGTCATTCATTACTATGTCGGTGTTATGGGGTTGCTTTATTAATGGATAATCGATACATGAAGTAGAAGCAACGTCATTATTACGTTGTTTACTCAGGGTAAATTTCAAATACATGTTTCCTAACTCTGAGGGAAAGTATATTAAAAAGTTAACACGAATTACGATTTACATTTACGTTTATCTGGTTTTATAACTTAGCGATTACAACATCTATATGAATTTCCAGTCCTATGTAACTTGTATTGCATATCAAATATAGATGCTCTTCATATATTTTGGAACTTCTACACATATACGGAATAACTAACGTTGTTTTTCTTAATATGCCTTTTGCATATGTCGCATAGGTTGAATACTTTGAGTAATTTTTTTATAAAGTCAATGAGTTGCTATGGATTTCGTATCGCAAATTTAAAAACACAAACTGCGAAAGACCGTTAAAAATTATTGAAACTCATTTCAAGCCAAGACTTTTGTCATGTTTACACCCCTCAATAGAAATGTTTTGTTTAGAATCAAGCTTATTTTCAAATGTTCCAGCAGCTTGATGCAAATAAAATAAACTTTTAGCTTTTCTAATTTGTGAGTAAACAAGGTGCTTGATATACTTTTAAGGTAAGTTAAATAATATATGATTTTCGCATTTCTTTAAAAACGGTACCAATAGTTTTAGTAGTGCTCATTTCAATGATTTACATTAATCACTGAATATCTAACTAATCAGTAGCTGTCGAGGCCCTAGTATTGTATCGAAATAAGCATTCGTCAATGAGACTGTTACCAACTACTAAATAAAATAAAGTCTTTAAAATAATCCACTTAACAAGTTGATAATTGGCTGGTAATAAGTTTTAGGTTACACCTTAAGTTTATTATGTTGATTTGAATAATCTTCGGTTTTAAAGCAACTAGAAACAGAATGTCTTATAAAAGACTCATACAGCTAACTCATATTACCAATATTTTAGTTTTTAAATATTATTAATTTAAATATATTCTTTCTACTTTTATATTTTTTATTTATTCTTATATAACAATGTCTTTACCCACTTAAAATGAAGGACTTGAAAAAATTATAAATGTTTTATTTTCATCGATAGAAGTAAAGAATATGCCTTAAATTAACCTGAGGGCACCTGAAGGGGTGGGAGGTCCACTTTTAAAACCCTCCCTTCAGTGTTTGTGGTATACAAACTAGCGAACCAACAAAACCCTACCTCATCCTTCCTGCCCAAGTTGGACCTGCCACAGAGTATTACTTCAGTCAGTCAGGTGTATTCACTAAACCTCTACGATTATAATTGTCCTTATTATCACAACACTTGCTCTGTCAAGCGAATGACGTATATAGTTGCTCATTGCGACCAATCCGTCTTTGGTCTCAGCCAAGGTCAGAGTATATAATACAGAGGGTAGTGCTGATACAGTGACGTCATAAGATCTGTCCAACCTCTCCGCTTCATTCAGTGGAAATAAGCATGCCCTCGGGTTCATAATTGGTAATATCGTAATGTTTTTCTTTTGTAGATGAATATATTCAAATGACTCTCTTTTTATAGAACATTTCCTTCTAGAGAAATATAAGGCTGGCCGGACGGTTAGTGTGACGTAACGACTGTTCGTGGGGCTAACATTTTGGCCTGTACTCAGCCAAACAAACTCTTTGGTATCAGAGTTACCAAAGTTAGATCACTCAAACTTGCCCTAGTGACATCTTGTTTCAATAATTAATCAATTAACTTTCTTAAATTACGTTGATATTGATCAGATAATAAAGTGAAGCCATATAATACTGATCGTTTAAACGGCATTCTGTATAACTGCCCCAAAATTCTCGGTAGTAAAAAAATCTCTCCGTACCAACCTCAGAAATATAAAGTTGATTCACTTACAACCTTGCATTCCTTTTTAAAGTATTAAGATGTTAGAGTAATACAATTACAACTAAGCAATATAGATTTGTATGTACAAAAAATTTACTACTAGTTTTTACCTGCAACTCCAAAGGCAGATTTGAATATCGAAATTGTACTACTACTACCCACTAGTGGATAAAAGTACTTATGGTGTAATGTTATGGAGCGCGATGAAATTGTCAAACGTAAGTAGGCATACATCAGGTACATGTATTTCCATGTTCATGTTTAAAAGTATAAGAGTTTAACCTGGCTCTTATGTCATATTTTGGACATGTTTATAACCAGAAATGTCTGGCTCGAATTAATTATACATTATGTCCAACACCATATCGGGGTTACCGTATTACCCCCATGAAGTGCTGTAAATACAAATATGTAGGTCGTGCCATATACTTCCGTTCTCATAGTTGTGGTGCCTTGGACTTCTGAAGAAGAAAATATAAATACATAGGATTAAGAAGCCTATCTTGGCCAATGCAGCCTTATTGACTCCAATATAAAATCTATATACATATGTAGCTCTCGGAAATCTACTTCGGTTAAAAAACGCCTACTTCCGGCTCATGTAATCCACTTTCGGTCTATGGTATTTCCAGCGCCAAAGTTGAGTTTGTAGATGAAGAAAATATACATGCATACGTTCTACTAAGAAGCCTATTTAGGGTTCCTGCGTACTTCCTATCTACTACAAGGTTTTGCTTTTTGAAGAAGCACGTTATTGTTCATTTCTCTGTTTTTCCTCACTGATAAAATGCCATATCACAATGTCAGGGAAGCCCACCAGTTTAGAGTACCGTATGGGAAAACATTCAGTTTTTTTCATTAAGGTTGGTTTATAAAAGGGTTTAACCAACAAGGGGGATAGTTTTTTCATTTGTAGTAGTTCTTTGACTAAAACAGACAAATAAATCTCTGACAGTGATGTCACAGGCACATGTTTGGTGAATCAGCTGATTCTTTTAGTACCGTAAGTGTCTCATTACTGAGCCGCTTGACTTCCACTCAGTTCCTCTCTTAATTCTTAGTTATTATTGTCTCATTTTATAAATTTCCTCTCCAAAATGCAGTTAACACATCAATAATGTATGTTATTTAAAAAAGAGAAAAAGCATAATATTTTATACAATAGACTCCATTGTATATTGAATAAATTAAACTAGTTATGGTTTGTACATGACACCAACTTTTGCTATTCTGTGAAAATATACGATGTATAGTGATTAAAGCGGCATACACCAGCATATTTATTTCTTATTAATTAATGTTTTTTTGTTAATGAGACCAAACACCGGAATGAAGTGGATTTTCATGTAGTTTTATGTTTATATTCACAATGCATTACAGTCTCGATTGGGCAAATAATATTTTTATGAGAGGCGACTAAGGTAGGAAAGTTACATTTTGACATTGGCGTAAAAACAATTTTTAATACTAACGCACAAGAATTCTATGATTAAAGACTGTAGTAGCTTTAATGTAACAGATTATAAGAAGATATATCAACAAATGCAAAGAACTGTTGATGAAAATGTTTCAGTTGCCCGCATTAACAGAAAAAGTATTCGTACTAATATTATGCTACAATTTATTACTACGATTTATTTCCTATAACAATAGGTACTTGTGATCGAGTCGACGAACGCAACGTGCAACACAGCCTCCCACAATTGTGTGTTAGCACGAAGAAAACAGCAGCTGTCGATGCAGATAGTAATGACTAGTAGTATTACCTAGCTTATACTATACAGTGTAAGAAGTAAGGATGAACTCTGTTTAGTTTTTTATGGATAAAGATGGAGGGATGGAGCTCGGGACACCTTTCTGAAAATAGAAGTACATTTTTTGTCACTGTTACAGATGTTACATAAATGGGATTTGGGGGGGCAGGGTGGCTTAATATTTTTAAATGTAAAGACCCTTTAAGTGACACCTCATTTGAAATTTCTTCATAAAAGAAAAACAGTGGAAACTAGGGCTTGCAATCTCAACCCAGTACAAAATGGCAGCTCATTGAAATTAATTAAGCATGGATAAGATCCCGCTCAACCTTCAATGGACAATGATAGAAAAATTAAACTTAGAACACCAAACTAGGAAACAAAATCGATCTATTTTTCTAAAATGGGCTTTTTATGGGGCAGTTTGAAATTTTTAATTGAAAAGTTACAATTTTCTTTCTTTCCTATCACCATGTGACTGATGGTGGGCTGATGGTGGGTATAGCTTTTTTGAGAAATTCGATTTAGAGGTCCTGGGGGCTATAAAATGCCTAAATTGATATTGGAACTTTCGTCTGGAATTTTTGAATGGGTTAAGCTTCAACAAAATCGTGTTAATGTAAGGAAAGTGTTTGTACCTGAAATTGTCCTTCTATCATATCAGTGAACAAATACAAGCTGATATGTAGTATTACTCATATGTTGCAAGCACGTGAAACAAATAAAATTGCAGATTATAAAAGCGAATACTACATTTCCTAGTCACAGAAAAAGTAATATCCCCTATTGTTACAATAAAAAAATCTAAATTACTATAAAACTGCATATATTAATGACATCAAAAGTAGAATATACATACATTATAGATATCAAATTAATATTTTTCTGTCTCTGCTAGTAATATTTTATATTTTTTAACCAAACAGAAGCAAATTTGTTGATAAAAACTTTTATAACGTTGAGTTAGATGAAAAAATATTTGCCCTGTGATGACATATCTTATTATTACCAGCAATACTATGATTTAATTTTAATATGAATATCTCAAAATAGAAACCTATTTATTTCCATTGCATCAATATATACTATGTTTTTTATTTCTATATTATATATTTTAAGCTAACGAATAATACGCGGTTACAATGTACTTCACATAAGAGCCAAAAATATTTTTCTAATTTTGTTTGACAGAAAGCGTCCTCTTATTACTAGCTTTTATAGTTAAATTGGATTTACCCAAATAACAAATTTTATGATTAATACAAATGTATTATTATAATACCCTTAATAGGTTTTGGAAATATTTCAGGGGAGTACATTCATGAGCTATGAATATTTTCTTGTTTCCCAATTCTGAATATAAAGTGTTTATTTACCACTCACCTACCTAATTAATGCGTTACCAAAAGCGTATTACTTAAAAATGAGAATGAATGGGAATACTAAATGTGGTATAATATTGTGAGGTATACACTAGAGACTCTGGTGTCTACACCGTCATTATCTCTCAGCCTCTAACGAATGTTTTAATCAACTCCGCTGAAATTTCCAATTACCGGTTAACTCCCTGAGGTTCTCAATTATAGGTTCAAAGATTACCTCGATCAAAGCTCTTAGAAGCGGTAAACCGTAACTTCGATTGTCAGAAAATCGATTAACTTTGACCAACGTTTCGATTAATTGATCACTTTATGTAGGTACACTTAAGATTGTGTTTTAGTGGTCCATAATGAAGATATACCCTATAAAATCATTAATCTATATTAACTATCTTGTAGGATAAATTCATAAATTATAAACCTATGTAAAGCTGTGAACATAATAAAAAAATAAATCGTAGAGTGTTGTGATCCAAAATCAGACTAGGGAACTTTTTGATCACAAAAAGTAAACAAATACAAAAGCTGGAGCATAACGACTGATTTTTCTTCAGATGACACAAATTGTACATTCATAAATTCTAGAAAATCATTTAATAAAAACCGTTGCAGTAAACAGTCACATGTCAAACTTTACGCGTGAAAAATTGTACTTCAAGAGCGTCCTTGAAATCAAACCCAGAGGAGACAAAAAACTATATCAAAGAAATCAAAATAGCATAGGGCATGTGAATGAATATCTTACGTACTCTTATTGCATGTGTATTCTATGATGTGCTCTTACCAGTTCAAGTAATACCTAGTGGCTCGTTGCCAGTATAGTTAAAATATTGACAAATATGCATGACGTATTGGAGTGAGTTTGAGGGAAAGTGGATACACGATATATGTCTTACTTTTATTTTCAGTAATGCCTCTGGATTTCTTAGTTACGTGTTTTACATTCGAATTTCTAACATAAAGTTAATTTGATGTTTTTGACTGTTAGGTCATTTTTTACATGACAATACTAATTATTATTAGCATAATGCATGGCTGATTAGCTAGCACACAACATTTTGAATGTTTTAAAATGTACAGTACAGTTAATATAGAATACTTGAAAGAATTATAAAGTATTCTTGGAAATTTAAGTAACACATAATAGTCGAAAATATGTTATTTTGGACCTTTCCTTCCCCAAAAGAATATCTTAATTTTTTCTGTTACGTGCCTCCCAAAAACGTTGTTTAATTAAATAGAATTCTTTACAGGAATTAAATATAGTAAACTTTAAGTACTTTAATAAGATATTTTTATAGTACTCTTAAAACTTAAAATAGATTTTTCTTGATGCAAACTATCAAGACGGAACTGATTCCGCTTTTTATTCCCTTCCATTATTGACTTCCGTCCCTGACATTTCCGGTCGTTCTTACCATTTCTCCAGCGAGGAATGTCTCTTTTGGGCTTTTTCTTGTATGTCTTTTTACAATACGTAGTGGTTGTAATTTCGTGTAATAATAGTAATAATAAAAAGAATATACAAAAATTATATATTTCAGTTTATTGTTGTATAAATTTTAACAAACTCAAATGATTAGAAAGATCGAGTGAAGTGCAGTACGGAAAAAAGACGTTTATTTTAAATTTTAAAGTAAACAAAACACATAGGAGAATATTAACGGTCATGATTAATTTAATGTACGTAAATTATTATCTCCACTATTCTTAACACTTTTTTATCAAAATAATACTTTATGTGAATTAATGTAGGCACTGCTTATTCTGACAACTTTTTGTCACTATATTTTAGAAACACATGTTAAAATAGTCTAAGAGACAAATTAGATGTTGTTAGTAACTAACAACAATTTGTAATCTCCTTGTTTCAAAGGGTTATGATTATTAATAGGCCGTATTTGTGACTGTGAATCAAATGACCACTGAAAGTAAATCAAAGCTTATTCCTTTTCCCATCACGAAAACCTAATCCAAAATCTAAACCTTTTATTTCTGGCGGGCTTTTGTTAAGCCTATCATCTACATTTTAATACTAATTATTTTTCATTTTGTTTAAGGACTCTCAGTTACAGGCTTTAGTAGTAGGCGTGTAACATGATGTATTGTGTGAGTGTATGATTAACGCTCAAAGATTCTTTACAGATCGCTTTCTTACAAACGAAAATAAGTTACAATAAACATTGATTGAACTATACGTTATTTATTAAGGCTGATCTGTTAATTGGAGTGGAGGGTGGGGTAATAACAACATACGGTCAGACTTTCAGCCTTTAAATCCTTAAACTTATTACTCAGTTAAAACTTCGGTGAAGATTGTTGCTACACATAGCGATCCTTCTTGTTTGACAAACAATTAACAATTATTGAAGGGAGAGCTCTTATTGGAATAAACTATTTTCCATTAACTGATGAAAGAAAACTCACAATCTTATTATCCAATAATTTTATTAATAATTTAAGAAATAAATTTAATAATTAAAATTATTGGATAGTTATGACTTTATTAATTAATAGAAAATTAACAATTAGTTTTATAGTATGAACAGATTTTGAGCTGGGTAAATATTACCATGTTAAATCTTTTGGGACTTAATTGATGGTGAATATACAGCTGTGTTTAACAAGTTGGGGTTGTATTGCAATAGTAAAAAGTATTAAGTATATTGTACAGTTCCTACAATATCTATTGCTGTTATTGTATGCTTATGAATAATGTATATTTTAATTATTGGGAGATTGTCTGTCTGCATGATATATAAAAAAGAATAATCACAAATTTAAACCTTGATTTATTCAAAGTGCAAAGTTTTTTTGCCCTTACGTAATTCTTGAAATAAACCGAATTTAATAATGGATTAAAATCTAAGACTAAAAGGTTTTAATTAGAATAGAAAGTGAATAAGAACTTAACTTGAAAACCCTTTTTATGTTTTAACCAGCTACTTAGGTGTTTTATTCTACCAGACCAGACCATTTAACAAAGAACCACAGAACGACCTTTCTTAAAGGATAGAATAAGCGTGATTATCTTACTTAAACCTACTTGTTGCAACAATCACCATAATGAAAAATTTAGAAAGAGTCAAATCAAACGAAAGAAGCCATTTCTAAACTGTACGGGAGATAGCAATAATATAGTGTAGCTTCCTCTCAATCTCAATTTGCAGGGTGCAACATGTACAGTATTTTAATACTAAAAATACATATAACATGTGTAACGGTATCAGTCCAATGCTGATTATGTATACTCACATTATTTCAAATTACGTTTCACACACTCAATCAGATGGACATAGAAAATTTATCCCCACATGTATAGTTTACACTACTGCACTAATTTACTAACTGAGTTAATTAGTTTCATATAATACTAATTTAAATATTAAAATATTTAGTATTGAATTCACATAATGTCCTGTATATGAAGGGATTGATCACAAAAGATATGGATAATATACTCGTAATATGCCAGAAACTTGATTTTCTGTTAACTGTAAGAACTATAATATAACAATGTGATTTAATTTCGCGTTTGTACAAACAAATTGAGAAGGTGTACTATATTTCTTACTTTCTCTCGTGCCCAACATATTGAAGGCGGTCTAATGTAAACGAAATGAAAACGGCAAATCTTCTCAAGTTACGATCAGTACTATATGAAGAAAATTGGGACTAAAATATTATTCTTCACCTTGTATTAATGATTTTGTGGAAGTTTATATGTGTATTTAATAGAGAACTGTTAGGAAATACCGTGGTTGAGGAACAATTGTACAGTAATATACTCGTATTATTTCTTGTTATAGATCATATAACAACTTTAAAATTCTAAAGTGGGGAGGGAGAGCGAGAGGGAGAGAGGGAGATAGAGAGAGAGAGAGAGAGAGAGAGAGAGAGAGAGAGAGAGAGAGAGAGAGAGAGAGAGAGAGAGAGAGAGAGAGAGAGAGAGAGAGAGAGAGAGATCTGGTGATCATCTTACACAACCTACTGGCATTAGTACAGCTTCACAGGACACAGGATAATCTAAAAATTGATGACTTTCATGAACTAAACGTTAGGTCCAAAATATATACTAAACCTCCACTTACAGACGAACAGATCCCTATGGTTGTTAAATACTTTTAGAAGATTATGTTACTGGTTGCAATACTGTATCCTCTAATACGAAGTCAGCCTTTCTTTACTGCTGTTGAATATTTATACATTATCACACCATGTTAACAACTCCTCTCATGGGAACCCCAGCATTCCCCTCCCTCCTCAGTGCTAATGGCATGTACACATAGCGCCATCTCTGTACAGTTTCTATCAGACTTACGGTGCAGGACCTATTATCCAAGATGGACTACTGATCATGTGCTGTGGTATCTCGAGTATCAGACAAAGCCGCAGCCGTCTCATACCGCATTGCAAACTCCATTGTTATGCTGGTCTCTATCACGGTGTGGTTTATTGTTATAAATTAGCTTACTATTGTATTATACCATATCAGTTTGCTTTGTTCCCTGCAATGAACTAACTCTTAAACACTATACATTATGTACCAGTTTATGCAAGTTACATTTAATAGATCTAGATTCTAAAATAGTTGACGATATTATACGATATATACGAGTAAACAATATATAATGAATATAATAATAATAATATGCTTTAAATAATATAATGCTTTAAATGAATATGCTTTATAAATAATAGTTAATACATTGAAAAACATTCTATTGGTTTTTGGCAATAATCAATCTGATTAAATAATTGAATTAAATACTTTTTGAGACATTACCTATCTTTCGTAAAATATAAAATACGTTTATTACTTATTTTATATTGTAATACTTCATAATGAATCAATTAAGTGTAGCTTTAGATATTTTGTTTGGTACGCATCACGTTTTTTTGTGTTTCTCGACTCGATACGTTTTCGTGAATAGTTTTTAAACTATCTCTTTTACTATTAGTAGCACATTCACATAACATACGATATTATTGAAAATAGAATAATTCCCAGTCACATTTTCAAAGGAATCTTGTTAATTTTCAATAATTTCTGTTTTTATATCCAATTTCATTATAATAACCCAATGAAACATGAAGCCCAATGAATGTTTGTACTAAAAACTTAAATTTGTAACAGTGTTTGTTTTATTTCATGACGATATATCATTAAAATAAACAGTTATATTTAATGTTTAGTTCAATTTATCCCTATTTCTCACTTGAAAATGTATAGTTTATAAAACCTGATACGTTCTGATTTGGCAAAATTTTGAGCTTATTAAAAAATAAAATGTACAATATGCAGTCTATTCTCGAAGTATTTACATAATGAACGAACACAATGTGTAATCAAAGTGAAGCAATGAACAACGTGTTTCACAATAACAATAATTCTTTGTGATTGCATATGTCTGGGTTACAGTTTAAAAATACCGTAATAGTAGATCATATATTTACGAGAGGTTTTACGAGCTAATCAAATCTCAAGTGACAGAATTAATCTAACTTCAGTTACAGAGTTGAACATTACATTCTCTTATGCGAATAAAGTATTGGACAGCGAGTATAATGCTATTTTACACCAATATATACTAAGATTATCAACATGAGTTTATGTTTCTTTCTTTTAAGATCAATTTACATCTAAAATATACAATCACTCTGACAAAAGGTCAGAATAGCAATATGGTATAAAGTGTATGAAACTATCGTGTCAAGTGTAGATTTTCACTACATTTGAGTTAGTGAAGATAAATAATTCCCAGTTGTTAGTAAACCATTGAATACTAAAGCAGTCAAGAGAGATTAAAATAATCACTACTGTGATATTGTTAATATAATATTCAGTTACGGAAGGATCCAGGAGCGGCGAGGATCAAATTTAGGATCTTATCTCGCGGCTGATAGACAGCTGTTTATTTAGCTCGGCGTTGTTGAAACTTTGTCTACCCTAAGGGGGTAAATTATACTCTAATAAGTTTGACTTTCACACTAACCAAAACATTAAATACATAAAGCATAAAATTTTAACGTAGACATATATTATTCAAATTACCTTTTTATGATGATCCTATTAAGTTGAAATATGACGATTTAGTAATATAGTGTAAGAGTCGTATAGCATATTATTACATGGCTAGTAATATATTATTAAAACAAAATACTTTAATTACTCTTTTAGAGTTTAATCTGAATAAAAATGGAACATGACATAAAATAACCTAAAATTTGCTTTCCAATTTATAAGAATTACCGTTATGATGACTTTGGAACTGAATGATTATGGTTTGCAATGCCCTTCCTGGAAAATTAAATATGAGTACTAATGAATTTATAAAACATTGTTTATAGATGCTTAATATATAATCAAACACTCCAATAAATGAAAGATTTTTATTTTGTGAGGCCTTTCGTGCTCAAAGAACACATCGTCAGACCCACATAACTGAAATAAAAGTAAATTAATAATAAAAACAATTTAGATTTAAATAAAAACATATGTCTTGAAAAATACAAAGAGATAAGATTTTAAAGGCCAGGAAGCATGTCTACTGTATATATATAAAAATTAATATTTAATTAGATTAAAGGCAGTAACGGTGAATTTTGTGTTTGATTATATATTAAGCATTTAGTTTCCAATAAGAAGAAGCTGGTAAAATGTATTGTTTATAGATGTTTAAAAATGCTATATGATTGGATCTCAACCTCAGTGTAACAGTATTGATCAATGAAATATAGAACATCAGTTTATTATCAACATATCTTGGAATGCAAGTGAATGAATATGTCGATACTCAATTGTTTCGATACACTTTACTGTATTCATCTCCATCTTCATCATCATACCTCATTACGATGTTCATGAAATATCATCACAATCATTTATTCAATTTATTTTATTTTATTTTATTTTCCAACGGCAGCAGCCAATTTACAAATACAAACATAGATAATAGATACAGCGGAAAATAAAATTAATACGAACAGATGAAAAATCTACATAAAGTCAATTAAATCGACTTTACTTTGTTCAAACATGTTTACAGTGTGGGCTTATAATATCAGTACATGCCTCTCACTGTCTTTAAAAAGGGTCTTTTTCGAGAAAAAACATTCGTTAAAGAACTTGGAAACATTTCTTAAGCAAACATAAGATTATGAAATGTCTTGTATTGTAAATATGACTAACAAATATGTTGTAAGTGTATATACATGAGGCACTTCAAGAACTTTATGTTATTTATCTTAAGAAAATTAAAATCTCTAAAATGTCAATATAGATTAGGCAATCGATATTTCTAATCTTAAAAAACTGCATTCCTTGACTAGACCTATTTTTAAATCGTCCATTTTCTTTCAATTTTAAATTAATGGAAGTTAATATTATGTTTTCGTCTACTTTTATAATCAAATTATCTCTAGAAAACCTAAATATTAGTTTACAAAATAATTGCTAATATCAGACTCTCATGACTTTTACTAAATTGAACATGAGACAGTGCTTATTTATAATAGAATTTCTACATTTATGTTAACACAGCTTAATAAATAATTATATTTTTAATGACGGTTAGAAAATAGTTTCCCTAGAAGACATTTTATAATTTCAAATAGAAATGGCAATGAAAGAGGGGTAACAAGAGTTTTACTGGAACTCATCCATTTCCTGGTCTATATTTATTTTTAAATACCAAACACAAAATTACTTCTATCATTTAAAAGCTCAGAAAAATTTTATGAATAGGTATCATCATATTATTTTAAAGTGTTTTTTTTTTTTTTTGTAGGAAAATACTTACAAAACCCTATAAATTAAATATTATATGTCTCCTAAGAGTTATACATTAGATAACTCTTGTAATAAGTTTTATTTATTAAAATATGTATTTCGTACGTCGTGAAATTAAAGAGTAACGACCAAATTTACTGATGACTTATGTTTTCGTCTAAGTAACTGTTTTATATGTATAACATGTACAAGGACAGAAACGAATTTAGAACTTTGAGGCACTGCTTTTACTAAGAAATAAATTGATAAGAAATGAACAGTTTAGAAATTAAATTATTTAAGAATAAATAATTGGTGTTAGTGTTTCAGGTCGATGTATACTAATTGAATAGAAAGCAGTATACAAGAACCAAATTTACTAAAAAAATACAACAAAACTAGCCAAACTATATAAAAAAACACAAATTACAGCTCCATACTAGTAGTACCAACCACAATGAATTATTTTCTACGTGATTTCTTGTCCATAGATGTCTATTTTTATACTTTATACATGATTATATGCACTTTGCATTAAGTTAGATTTACAACTACGAATTTATTTAACGCCTTTATATAACAGCCAATATGGGATATAGTATAACCTCTACTACATTTTCAAATATCAATATAAGAATTAACGATTTCACAATTTTGAAAACTTGCATAGCGTAAAGAAGTAGGAATGAGGACATGGTGAAGTAAATTTCAGGATGATATCAAAATTTTAAAAGTTACCAACCCAACTTAGTTCTTAAATTATCAAAATATTTTATAAAAATATATATTATATAAAATATGAAATTAAAATTCAAACCAACTAATTTTGTTTTATTTAATTAAATAAACTTTTGATACTTTAAATTTTATTTTTGAAGAATTAAATAATTTACAAAAGGTCTAAAGGCTACTGTATTTTTAGAGATGTTTTAAAACAAAAAACATATTTTGTGGATCGCGCACAAAACAGGAATAATTGAACCATAATACTACTCCTCAAAGGGCACATATATATTTCTATTAATTAACAGACACTCTTTTTAACCGTAAGCACGGCAATAATATCATATGATGTATGCTTACTTACGTTTTGAATATTATATAGGAATCCTTTAAATAAATCATCACTGTTTGTTCTTAGTAATATAAGGACTTCTAATTTAATGATTGTGTGAAAAACCGCGCGTAACAACTAATATTTTGGTAATATGACAGTGAATTGATATTTTTTGTCTCTTTACAATAGAATATACTACTTTTTTGGCAAGAATATAACAAATATATTGTTTAAGATTTACTTTGTTCTCTAAAAACTCGGCGTCGTTCCCATAAATCAGTTTAGAGCCTGATTTGGTTGGGCTCGCTTTGATTGAACCTGGAAAATAAAGTTTTTAAAAGAATAAAATAACCGTGTTTTTAGGATGCTACATACAACTTCATAACATAAATTTATTACAACCACTTAAATGGTTACTATTAATATTTACATGCTTTGTAGATCAATTTAAATGTAAACTTGGATAAAGACAATACAGCTAAAAATACATCAATATTACTTATTAAAATGGGCAAATCAATTTCAGAAATTCACTACAGGGGCAATTTATAAAGGTTAATTAACTAATTTCTGGACAGTTAATATAGAACTAGATGATTCACTAGTTTATTTATCTCTAAAATACTTATATTTTGTCTCAGATGAATTTTGTAAAATTTTTCAAGAGTTCAGGATGTCTTCATCATTTATTGACTTTGCATCATGTTTTTCAAAGTTCGATTCATTGATGTAACCATGAGCAGATTCGTATTTCTGATCAAGTTGAATTTCTTGAGATGCGTAATACTTCTACAAGAGTAAATTAGTACATTCACTCTCTGCTAAAAACGTTTTCGCCATTCCAATCAGCCAATTAAACCCATATTTTAATTATTCAGTAATATTTAACAGTTCATGACAGTTACGTGACCAGCAACACTAGAAAACATAAATATTCTTTTTATATTATTTTAAAATTGAGTTAAAATGCACGTATGTAACAAAATGAGTAAAATGTATAGCTTGTGTTAGAACACTGCAGCAGTGACATTATTTAAAGCAGAGAATGTTCAAATATACGTTTTTTGAAAAAAAACCTGCCCAGACTCGGCTTATATACCATGATTACGTAAAAATACAACCGGGGTTTATCCTATTTGTTGTGTGCTCATTTCTTCTGTCAACAACTGATCTCTATGGTTGTTTAAGAGTAGTTTCTCCTAGCATACAGAACATTCAAAATCACCGGAGATCCAGAGGAGTAAGCTTTAATCGCAAAATTTAACTTAGACATCTTCGTATGATTCTGTTCCACTTTACAATTATTATAAGCTTTAAAAATAAAATATTATCCTATACCTTGTAAAAACAGTTGCTACCATTATAGGTTCCACTATATGTTTCGGAACAAAAGTTCCATCATAAGGTGGTTATCGGCACACGGATAAAAGTGCTCCACATGGAGTGGCCAAAGATTAAAATACTAACACATACACAACAACCAAAAGTAAATAGGGACATACGACATACAAGAAGCAAACATTACGCCGCACACACACGATCACTACCGAGCGGACAGTTGACAGGTTGAATAATGCAGCTAATACGAGGCACGTCCAGAAAGTAAGTGTACTGGTAATTTCACAGCTGCAGGAAATACATTTTTGACATGTTGGCAGTACTGCCGCGTAGCCTGAATCCTCCCCTTCAAAACGAGACCAATCCGAGGTTAGTGTGTTGAAAACTCTTGACACAGTAGCATCTCTCGCGAAAAATGTCGATCGTATCTTCCGCCAAGTGCGAAATTCGCGCCGTCATTCGCTACCTCGTTGTAAAGGGAAAAGGTTCAGGTTGGAATTTATAATGAGGTGAAAACTGTTTACGGTAATGGAGCTATGAATCTTACGAGCGTACAAGTGGTGTCACGAGTTTCAAAATGGCCGTACTTCCGTGCATGACGATCAGAGGAGTGGAAGACCAACTGTGACTAACGAACTTGTGGAAAAAATCGAGAATGCGGTCAGTGACGATCGCAGATTGACGTTAGATGAACTTTCTGCGATGTTTCCGCAAATCTCCAGATCCCTGATACACGAAACAATCACAGAAACTCTCAGATATCGCAAATTGTATGCTAGGTGGATCCAAAACAGCTGAGAGAACAGCACAAGTTGAATCGAGTGCAGAGCTCCAGAGTTTTTGGAACGCTACGAACTCGAAGGCGATCATTTTCTCTATTCCAATGTCACTAGAGACGAAACTTGGGTTGCCCACTACACGCCTGAAACTAAGAGGCAGTTTAAACAGTTTCAGGGATATTTAAACGCATATGTGACAGATACGGCCAAATACAATATAATTGAATCGTAAAAAGTGAGGGCTCTGTGGTGTAATGGTAGCACATTCACCCGGCAAGTGAGAGATCCGGGTTCGAGTCCCGGCGGAGGAAGTACTTTTTGCGATTCAATGTTTATTGAAATTAAATTAGGCTATTGCCACTTATATAAATTTTTATAAATAAATATATATATATATATATATAAATGAGATATATATATAATAAATTTGATATCAATATGTATATATATATATATATATACTATATATATAATTTGTTATTATTAATTATTATAACAATTGTATGCGAATTAAAGAGAAATGTTACAAAAATCCATAATTAATAAAGTAATAATTTGGATGTAAATTTATAATTGATCGTTAGAAAGTTAAATTCCACTTAATCATAAAACCTATAGCATGAAAAAGGTTAAATCTGTTTTAAAATCAGAATTGAAACATGTGAAAAACTGTCTTGCTCTCTGGCTACTTAGAATTTCCACATAGAATAACAGATAAAACTACGAAAGAAAGATAAATGACATATTTTGAAACCATATATTTTACTTTTTATACTAATGGTGGAATACATACAGTCTCTTCCTATAGCATCTTCGATAATGCTGTATGTATCGCTGGTATCGCCAATACTTGACAAATTACTTGTCATTGTATCAAGCAAATTATTTTTCTTCTTTTGATAGAATGGGAAGGTTCCTTACATTTATTAGAGTGAATATTGGCTATAAAAGACATGGCTGTAGGAGTACACCACACCACTTGTTGCGTAACAGGCGTCGCTAAGGTCGTCTGGAAAGTTTCAAGTCTATAGCTCATTTCATTATCGAGAAGTCCTGTGGACAGATAGACAGACAGACAGTGATATAAAAAAAATATATGCACATCCTCCTGGCGGACAAAAGTTTTGTCCACCTATTAAGTGGAAGGCTTCAATGATGGTTAGCCATATCCATGGGTTGTACAAGCACCAACATACGAACATACGGTTAGGTTTATTTGTCTATTTAGAAATGAAATTTCTTGCAAAATTGTAAGTAAACATATAAATGCTTTCTCAAGGTATTCTTCCACATGACCAATTCACATGTTCTTGTTTATTGGTTTTGGTTTCATAGCTGTACCTAAATAAGGAAAGAAATTTTAATAATAACACTTTTTTCCAAATTTTCAACAAGGTAAGAGTATACCACACTATGTGTGACGTAACAGGTTTGGCTCAGGCTGCAAGCAAAGTTCCAAATCATACTTATTTAATTACGCTATATGTGTTACTATATGACATTTTAACATGTTATATAATTATCACAGTACTTTTATTTATTCTGTGCGTTTCATGTTGCCATCATGGTTACGAATAAAACCATTTAAAATATTTGCGAACGCTTAGCCAAAATGAAGTGACATCCATCATCATCAAACTCAGTGTTGCCTATATAGAAATTAAGCTTCATGCAATTTTTAAAGTCTATAAGTCAATTTATTTTCAAGATATCGTTCGAGTAGACAGATAGCACACAGCAGTACAGTATTCACTGCAGATAGTTAGACAAAAATGTAAAAATTGCACTCTTTAACCTGTCTACATTACTATAATTCATAACACGTATACCAAATCCACACGAAAAGAAATTCAAATATATTAAATACTACACTGACATTTTAAGGCCAGTGAGGTGTAAACATTTACCACGATATTTAATTAGTAACACTTTTGTTTAGCTCTCTAACATCATTAATTATTAATTTCATTCTTAGCATTGTAAAACAAATGAATGTAAATGTTACAATTTATTAAAAAACCTTTTTCGAAAAATTGCGTTATAACATATTACGTTTAGGAAAATCCACATACAAGCTCATAATTCTTTCGTTAAACCAGTACGAATAATTTCTGCTAATATTCCAAATTTAGTTACTTCTTAATCTTAGGAGAGGATATTCAATATTCTTAAACGTAAGTGTGAATGAATAATAACCCAAGGGCTGTAGTATGGACAAATCCAAATAATAAAATTAGAATGGAATAGATAAATTTGAGCTGTAAGGTGAGAGTCAGATGTGTATTGTTTTAATTACAAGTTTATAAATTAAAGGTGCGCCATATCTTGTGTGTAAGTTTAAACTCTTGAGTTTTTTAATTTTACAATTACTAATTAATGACTAAATAATGGCTATATATTGCAAAAACTTTAAAAAACATTCCTTCTGTACTTAATGTTTTAACTCTTTGATGGGCTTTCATGTTTTTTGCAATAAACTGTGCGTGTCTAGTGTTCAATTATATGGAGATTGTTACTTTTTTTAAAGTATTATTAAGGTTTTAAGGCAACCGGAGTAAACACTTATGACGTATACGCTAAAATTTTAAAATAGGCTCAGTCGGAAGAAGTAGGTAGATTTTGTGAGAACTGAAATATTATCCATTTAATTTCATGGAATTTATATGTAGTAAATAGAAAACCGTTAGAGAAAAATTCGTTACCTTAATTAATTTAGGAAATAAAACTGTTTATCATACAGTGTGTAGTAAATCTTACATAATTTCCAGATTACTTTTTTTTCTCTAGGATCATAATTAACGGAATTATTAATTAAATAAAAATTCAAACGGTCGCCATATTACAAGGTAATGGCGTACCATGCCGGTCAACAAACGTAGTTAAGGTATTGAAACACTTTGAACTTGCTTCACCATGATTTTTCGCTGTATAACATATAGAATTGCACATAATATCTTCTACGTTTTAAACTAAATATAATGTAAAACCGTAATATGTGTGCTTTTAAATTATAGTGGAATCCTTCAAATGATCTATAAACATCAAATGTCCGAGATTTAAGATTTAATTAATTGTTGCAACAATTTAATTCCAACAAAAACTTCAACGATCGTTCAGTAGATTACATTGATTGATATTCGGATAGTTACAGTCGATGTCTGCTATCAGATTATCCTCTGACAGCTTTGATGAAGTTTCTCTTTGAACCTGTAATTGAGAACCCTGGCAGTCAACTTGTAATATGAAGCTGGAGTGGACTTATTGAAAGCACTTAATGCAGACTGAGATATATAACAATATGTAAGAGAGCACAATCAGAAGACGAGTATCTTAAATTAATTTATAGACTAATAATATTCATCGCTGTATACGAAGTAATTTACCCTGTGTCACTGTGTTTAAAAATACGAAGGGCCAGCAGCTTTTTCATATTACCTATGAGATGAAAAAAGATTGAAAAAGAACAAATGATCATGAAATCAGAGGGATTTGGTAGAAGTCAAGCGATGTTGTAATGAACGACTTTAGGTCAGATTATCCAGCAAAGAATTAAATTTGACGCCATTGCTGACAATGGCGTTAAATTTAATTGACGAATTGGCGTCAATAAACTCTGAAGTTTGACTTTTTTTCTTTTTTGGGTTTGGGTTTGAAAGGTTATGTTAAATTCAGAAAAAGAAGACAAGTATTTCTTATAATTACAAGTTAAGTTACAGGCATTTAAAGTTGGCAATATAGGCCGTTTTTTAATTAGGCCAAAATAAGTAAATATATAATGAATTAACTTCCTTAAGACGTCATAAATGCATGAATAACCTGTCACTCCCTGAAGCTATAGCTCATGCACCTTATTAATTTAGCATACTGGAAAAGTTACACAGTTTAATCTTCAGCTGTTTTTAATGAACCTTATGGATTTATTCGAATGAAGTAATTTTACTAGAGTGTTTAAAATCACGCTTTTTGTATCCCATAAAATTATCTTTATGGATTATGAATTTATCATAGTTAGTATTTTACAACCAAAAAATTGAATGCGTTTCCTTAAACAGCAACAGTCTTTAAAGTAAAAATATTTTGGTTTATTTTTTAGGTAACAATCAAAATTAATTCAAAATTATGAACATACCAGAATCAACAGTGGAATATTCAACAGTGTAAACTATTTAAGTGTGTTCTCATTTAAACTAAAGGATGTTTGCAAACTGTGAATATACCAAAGAGGCTCAGTAAAATAGTAGATATAGTTCCTTTAACTACATAGATTTGTTGGTTCTTAAAGATTAATATTTCTTTCAAAGTCCTAAGGAATTTTGTCCTAGGTTGTGCAATAGTTACGTCAATACGAGTATGACGTACAGTATTGATAAAATAACAGAACATCAGATGAATGAAAAATATTGTAAATAGATTGACAAGATGTTCGATGCATTCTCACCAAAATGCGGGGGAAAAGACTTTGCAAAGTCAGAAAGTTAAATGTTCCAGTTAAGTGCACATCATAGCTGCTTTTATTTAGTATCTATTTGTAAGGTTAACATTTATAGTCTACACAAATTTAACTACGTTATTACTCTGTGCTTAGCACTACTTTGGATCAAGGCGGTGACAAAGAATATTTATGCCGTCCAAAGACTGTTTATTGCAATAAATAATACTTTCATAATATCCGCAAGAAACCTGTATTACCTTACTAATTCATGACTGACATCATTTACTGATATTAAAAGAACTAATCAGTGATATCAAATGGACATATTTAATAAAAATGTAGATCGAACTTTGAAGTAAACTTTTTTATTTTCACCTTATTTAATTTTAAAATAATAAGCGTCGTATTTCCGTAAAGGGTAGTCAGAAAAATTCATAAAATACCTAAAAGGGAGCAAATTATGCTAAAATGTAAGTTAAGTACAGCAAACAATGGGTTAAAAAAATTTTGTTCCTGGTTTTTGGATTCATATAATACAAAACATTTTTTTCTAGCTAGTATACCTTTTTTGTTTAAAAATAATATCATTCTTAACATTTAGAAAAGTAAAATATCGTTTTATTTTTATTTTGGCAGCCATTTTTACAGAAGTGAAGGGATGATTAAGTATAAAGGGGGAAATTAGGGAAGTACTCGTATTTACCTCATATTTGTGGAAGCCGTTGTGTTGATACTGAAGGAAAGCTTCTTAGGTTAAAAGGAATATCATGTCGAGGACTTTTAAGATTGCTTTACTCTTAGTCATGTTTAAAGAAGATATAGCTTTTTATCATTCTACTCCCTATACATTTATTTTTGTCGTTTAGATATAAGTAAAGAAAATTATATTTATAAAACATTGGAAGATATTTAAAATATATTATTTGGTTATATTATTATATTTAGATAAACGATACTAATTCACAAACTTAATTGTAACAAATTCCTGTAATTATATTTATGGATACAATAATTTATTCTATTGTACCCATGGTAAACGTAAAACTCGAAGTAAAACCAAAAATGTAGACATTATTGCCGCTTGAATTTTAACTTTATTGACGGCCATAATTACATTTCATTATCGTATTCTTCATTTCATCCCTTTATTAAATTAGAAACATACTTAAATTACCCTTCAAGAGACAAATCAAGTCTGAAAGCTTACCAGTTAAATGCTCATATCTGGAAATAGCATAAAAATTGTGAATAGGGAAATTGAAGAATTTAATTAATAAATACGTGTATAGAAGAGGCTAATATTCTGGAACGTATATTCTATGAAAATTATAAAATGAATTTTTATGTTTCGAAAATGAATAACTATCCATACGTTGAAAATAATATTAAACTTTGAGTCTTTAAGATGAACCATCAAATGCTGGTGTAGGAATTCAATTAACTTTTGACAAATATAAATCAAATGAACTGCAAAATGTTAGTAAAAGGCTAGAAGTGTGTGAGTTTCTCTTAACTAAAAATTCTTTGAAATTGAACTTTTTCACTTGATACTATGTAGAGTTTGACGCGTTTATCAGAACAAACTTTGCTAAATCAGATCACAATAGTAGAGTTAGAGAAAGTAGAGACTTTAAGACATTTTTCAGTAAAGTTGTATCTATTTTACCTCGATCACTTCAGAAAAAAGGATCTTGAACAAGATGGTATCTCGTAAATCACAGTCCGAGGTTTACAAAACCTGAGTCGTCACCGATCAGGTAAACTCAATCTCTTATGTAAGTTGTTAAGTAAGACCAGAGTCGAAACGTCTTGAAGTGTACGAAATAGAATTCTCACTTCTATCGTAATGACGGAGATTCGTTAATTTATTCCATATTATATGGAATGTCCATATAAATATTAATTTGTAGTTAAATAAATAATGGGACAAATATTTTTAATTTTAGTTACGTGTAGTAAATCTGTATTAATATAAAAATAAAAAGTTAAAAGCAATTATTCAGGTGCTATATTCTATTCAATATAAAAATATTCATGTATCATAAAATGTAATGTATCACACAAGTAAAACTGAAATGATTACTAAAAATCTGCAAAATTTAAATTACTTTTATCACTAATCCCTTATAAGAGAAACCCTTCCACAAGATAACGGTAACAAGGTCCCAGCCCATCTATCACAACACTGTCAGTCTTTACAAAGTAAGATCATGTGGTGGTAGAGGTGAGGGAAATCAGGCCATCTGTATTCAGCAGGATTAGTTGGCTGGCTCTTCCTCCACCATTTTTCACTAATCAAATCTATGGTATACATATAGCTAAGATTGTATAAATACATCAAATTACTTAAATTATATACAACATGTTTTAAATGTAGCTCGGTTTTCTTAATTATGTAGTCAGTACTAGTCCTGAAACTACTGGAATAATTTATTCTCAAGGATTAGATTCTGTATGGAATTTTATTTTTTGATAAGAATGACATTTTTAAGCCTACATTACTAGTCTAGTATCAAACAAAATAATTATTTATTATTATTATCATCGCATCAGTAGAAGTAAAATTATTTAAACACATAATTTCAATAAAAACATTTATAATATTAGTTCACTTGACCAGAACTTTTATTATTTTAGCAATGCTCTGAAATTTATTGAACCAAAATCAGGATACTACTACTGGATGCTAATATATCACAAAACAGATTTAATCCTTATCCTTTAAATTTATAACATTTCATTTCTTCACACACATGAATTCTTTTTATGATTGTACTTGTTCAACAATGGGATTTGCCTAAATATAATCTTTTTGTCAAATTTATTTTCTTTACGATCGTCTGTCTGCCTACCTGCTCGAAAAACGTCTCTCGAATATAATGAATTATAGATTTGAAATTCCGCATGCAAACTCAGCTAAGTCTGGTACACGACCCTTAGTTTGCGTGTTCTTGCTTTGTTATTGTGATTATTATTGGCAGTTTTGGGTCAACTGCCAAAATGCGTTGACTAAAGGTGGTGTTTTAGTTAATCCTATAATCAATGCTTTGACATGGAGGAAAACTAAAAGATTTTGATGTGACTTTTGTTTTCTTATGAATTTTTGAATATCAGTTGGTATTTATTTTAAAATTTGTGTTACATGTATGGACCTAATACATTGTTACAATTTTAATTATAATTGTGATCTCAATACTTTACCACATAGCATTGTAAAGTTTATGTTTGTAAAATTATGAATCAATGGTAATATTGTACAAAGATTACCATTTATATATAATAAACTGTTATAGTTTAGATAAAAATACGAAAGTTACAAAAGAATTAGTAATAATTTGTACCAAACATCCAAAGTTCTACTTAACAATTTCATGTGGAACAAGTATAACTAGAATGTATCCAGTAAAGTCGATCGGATTCTTAAAGCTCATTTATATTGCGTATGAAATGGATCGTTTCAAAAATACAAATTCAACTTTATATTGGAACTTAAACTATGTACAAAATGCACCAGACACATAATATAGGCTTACGCAACGGTTAGCTAAGGCTTTTCCTTATTAGCACAAACGCAGTGTAATGTGTCATGATTACAGCATTAAATCCACCATTAATGTGACCCGTGTAATCTGTAGGTGTAAATTGTATTGTTTAAAATTTCAGTTAATTGCAATTAATATTGTTAGTGGGTTGATTAAAACAGGGACAGTTCGAAGTACTTGATGAAATTCAAAGAACGGCGATTAATGACTAAATATATTTTGATATCTTTTGAATCTAAACCTACATTTTGAGCACGAGATATTCAAAACTATAAAAAACAGTTGCTAAAAGAATGTGCGTAACACAACTAGAAGATTGATATATGAGTACGCTTTTAAATATTTAGCGAAATGATAATTATTATTATTAATTTAAAACTACAGCGGTATATACCAATAAACTTAGCTATAAATAAGACTTAATTACAAATAAAATTCCTTTTTGGGGAGCATGGCATAGGATGTCGGACTTTGGATCCGAGTACATCAAAGGCAGACAGATTAAACTACTTTCAGCGACCTTTTCAGTTTTTATCAGTACCATGGATCTTGTACTGTAATTTCTCTGTCCTTATTCTATTAGTAGATCTTGGCATAGGCCAGTGATTGATTTGTTCAGGCATAAAGCGCAGGAAAGGGGATTGATGCCTCTTAAAAAATTACATAAAAAATTTGTAGTATTAAAAATTTAAACTTAGTTTTTTAATGTGGTAAGTTTAAAAATTAGTTTTAGAAGTGGCAAAATTTTAAACATTGATATTAATAATGTTTCATATTTCTTCACAAACATAGGCCTACATAAAATTTTCTTATGTATAGTTTTAAATAGTGTAATGTTGTTAACATATGTCAATTATAGTGTTTTCCAATATTTTACTACATTTCCTATAAAACCTGAGACTTTTACAATGTATCTTCTGTAAGTGAAGTGGGTTTCTGTCGGATTAGTCATAACTTTAAAGTTCTTTTGGTCCTTAGTAATCCGATCACCAGAAGGTGCAAAGTCGAGAGTATACCTACCAGTTATGTTAATGCAAACATTGTAATTGCTTTACCGACATGTAGTAACGTATAATTCTGGTCATTATGTTTATAATTGGCAAGGCATACATGGAAAGTGCAATGCTACTTCTTATGTTCCTTTCTGTGTAGTAAAGCTTGAAGTATGATAATAAGATCTGAATTAAAAATATCCTTTACGAATCTGGGAAATTACCAAAATAACAAGTACTACGTAGTGTTAATACTAATGGTTTGGACTAGTATACCTGCGGTACTTAAGAAAGTAGTTGTTACAGCTGGCGAGAACGAAATGCACTGCACCGACACCGAGTACTTCTCCAACTAGTGTAGTCCCTACCGGAATGACTCCACCATTCTGATACCGTGTAAATCCTTTTCCTCTTTCTTGAATGTTATGTATGTATGAAGAATGCATTAGTTCGCAATAGTTTATAGTTGTACTTAATTCAAACTACGAGTATTAACAAAACTCATTTGTTTGTATTGGTTTGTGACCATATGCTTTTAAAATGTAATTATGAAAAACTAATTATGTAAACTATACTTCATATAATGGATGACAAAATTTGGCCTCATATTTATATTATTGTAAAACACTGACTAGAAAGTTGAAATTGTATTATTTAAGTAATATTGTTTAATAATAACCTCATCTTCACCATACAAATGACCTAACAATTGAACTATTACATGTCGTACAATCAGTATTAAACAATGTTAGAAAATTCTCTAAATTTCATCTTTTTTAATAGGCTACTCAATTATTCCTGACTAAAGTATTTATTGAGCTACATAATTATGCTGGAAGTTGTTGGGATACACTATCATCATGGCTTATTATTACTTTGGAACTTATTCATATACACTACAATCATTATATTATTACTATGGAATTTATTGGGATAAACTATCATCATATTATTACTTTTGAAATTTATTGGGATACACTATCATCACGATATTATTACTTTGTATTTAGTTGCTGAATAATTTCCTTCTTAACTAACGGTTCGCGTTGTGTAGACTAAGGATTATTTATGACGCTCAGGAAGAATAACAAAAATCATTGGAACGTAAAGGGAACTAACCGTCAAATATTTTAAATATAGAGATCCTTACTTACTACATAGATTGTTAGGCCATCTAACTAGAAGGATCAATGTCCCGAGATCAAAGCCCTGACGTACACCATTAGTCGCTGATTCAAAAATGTTGCTTTCTTGCTCAGCTTATATTTTTCTCTCCTGTACTTATGAGTGCTTTGATACCGTTGATATACCACATAATATAGTTTTTACTACTCTATTCATTTCAACTCCTTTTTTATTTTTATATAAGAGAATTATATATTTTTAATTTTTTTTTAAGTTTAAGACTAAACATTAATTATTAATCAAACTTATACAACCAAATCTAGACTTTTAACAAAGTATAACCTTGCACTTTAAACAAGTAATACGGAGCTGAAAATTACTCTTTAAAAACTAAGCACATGAAATAATTTTTATTTTTATTTTCTCTCGTATTATCAATCAGACTGTTAATAATAGGGTTTAACCTCATCAAGTATGATTACATATTCCAATTTTTATGAAACGTAAATCTTAATTATATAATACGGCAACGCTTCATATAATGTTTTCATGTAAGATTTTTAAGTAAAAAATCTCCCTTAAGTTTATCCAGGTACTATACTCATAGGTATTGATTATTTTTGTAATTTTACTGTCCAGAACAATATACAGTTAATACCATATTATACCTAAATATCATTATTAACATTGTTTTTTAATTTTAAACACAACTTCTTAATAGTATTTAAGGTCAACAGTATGTATTCTTTTGAATTTTAAGTAAGTTTTCAGGAAACAGAAATGACTGCATAGCAAGTTACTTCCGCCAGAATGAACAGCTGATTGGTGCATATGTAAATGAATAACAGAACGACAGAACAGGATGTGATTCATTCTGGAAATAATGCAATTTAGATGGCATGACTGAGATGTTATGCCGTATGTTATGTAACACGTTGTTGTACTAATTTGAACACTTTGATTTAGTTTTATGCTGAATTATTATGTGCAATCAGAATGCTTATAATAATAAAAAAATTATTATTTTATCACCAAATCTGAAATTATAAATGTTTCCATAGAATTTATGTGTTGTTCAAGCAGTATGAGGTAATTCTTATTAAAAACAACTATATGTAAGAAGTTATATGTGAACTAAAATATAAAATTGGCTACATCACAGTGAATAGTATTATATTTATCATAGTGTATTTACTTTTACTTCTCCAAAACCTGCTAAAACATACGAGTATTTCCATTATTACATAATGATAAAAAATCACGCTAAATAATTCACTTCTGGAGCCACTCGTTCAGGTTGTTCTCAAAGAAAGTTTTGTTGTGGAAGAATTAGTAGTCCATACTTATAAATATTTGGCCTAAAGTTTTATCACATTAGTTGTTAACAGGTAATTAAAAGTCTGCTCTTGGAGGTCCGTGTAATGGTTTGGGCGAACCTTCTTAGTTGTTTTTATGTTACCCAATATGGTTGGGAGCGTTATAGAATTTAAAAAATGCAAGTTATATTATTCATGTTTTGTATAGTTATGAGTTATTACGGTTAAAAGTTGATCAAGCTTGGAAGGTTATGGTTAAAAAATAGTTTAAAGTATAAATAATACACCTCGTAAATAAAACTGGGATAATCCTCATCTTCAATTTCATACCCCACCTACTTACATTGAATCGAAAATGAAGCCACTATATTGGCTCAGTTCAAACGTTACATGGTGTATTTTGCCCCATGTGATTGGAGCAGCCTCAAAGTCCCTGATATAGTCCCAAATGATGACTCCAATACTACTAAGTATGCAAATTTTAAATATTATTACATTTTTAGAATTAAATTAAAGAATGCGGGTAATCAAATAGGTCAAAGCGCATCCCCCCTACTTGTTTATTATCGAGTATGGGGTTAAGATAATGATCATAAGTTCGTGATTACGCACTGCTCAGATAACTGATATTGAGTACACTTTATTTATAACGCCATATTACACTAATTATTTTTAATGAGTTACCGTAAAAGGTTTCATATGGTTTGTTATTTTTATTTCTTCAGTAAATTCAAAACAACTTTTCAACGACTCAAAACTTGTTTTTGTTGGGTTTTATTTACCATTACATGTATAAAGGAAGAGACGCATATCGGCTTAATTTTAAATTGAAACTAAAAATGTTCTTACAATATGTAATACATTTCTTTAATTTGAATTTCTTAGGTAAATATGCTTATAAGATTCAATTTCAAAGTACTCCATTCTTAATGAAACTTTGGTCACCTATAGTTGGGACATAACTTTTATTTTTACTAGTTTAAGTAGATATTTAATTAATTGATATCCAATTTTAAATCATGTTTGACTTTTATATCGTGTTTTACTTTAAAATGTGCAAACATAAAAAAGAGTTAAACTTTGTTGTAAATGACAAGTAATTCTATCCATGTTATAGATTATAAAAAAAATGTTCATCCCCCAAGAAACTAACCAGAGTAACATTTACGTTACTATAGATCATATATTTAAAAGACTAAACGAGATAATGGTGAAAGAGTCGCTTTCCTTACACAGCCCAAAGCACAGCAGAGTAAATAGTATTATCCGTGATTTCGTGCCCCAAGGAACCTAATGGAACCTTTGAGAGCTATCATCAAACAGCTCTGATCACTTGCACGAACAGGTCAGAAGCTCTTTCGTAATTCATTTACAGATGATCTTTTCACAATAACTTTGAAAACATTGGAATTGCATTACTTATTTATATTACTTTTATTTATTTACACAATTATTTATATACGTTTTGAAAATATCCATCAATGTTATTTAAAAAAAACTAGCAGAATCATTACAGAAGGCGCTACTTCTCTTAGAAACACTAGGGATTGGGGTCCCAACATGTTCTTAGTAGACTGGAGTCCCAAATTTCCTACACTTAGTACACTCCTCTTTTGCTCACTTAAGACAAGTAAAAATGGAGACATTGTATCCCTAATTGCACTTAGTTTTATAAGAGCTTAGCACTGCTTCCGGAATAACAGGTAATTCACGATGTATATGGTTGGGAGTACGGACCTCCATCTGACCTGCTCCCATAAGGAGAGATAACAAGCTCAGTTCCAGCCTCTTTGAGTTAAAGCACATAGGGAGAGACTAAACTCTCTCTAAGCTTGAACCTCCTTTTAATGGTAAGGGAGCTGCAATAGTCATTCACATAGTAAACTAGATCTATGGACTAAATTTATTTACGCCACCATCTCCAAATTTGTCGTTAGTGATGTGCCACTCATATATATGCATTGGGTTACCTAGATTTAAGTGACACATCGGTATTTTCTGAATCTGTATTGGTTCCTCTGGCAGGTATCAACCAATCAGAAGTCAACCTATATGGGGGGATCAGACCACTTACTAAATAAAAGTTCTAAATATTGCTTTAATTCATATTCCATCGTCATTAGCTCTAAACATTTAAGAGTTATTCGACCACACTAGAACCACAGAAAATAATATTTTAACGCTTCACATTGAATTTCCGTTGAAATTAAGGACTTTGTGTTATATTTCAGGGTTGAAAGACTGTGACAAAAATAATATATGAAACCTTAAACAATAAATCAATACCATTAATAGAATAAAAGGTGAATACCACGAGTTACAAATTAATAATATTGCGGACTTTGCTAGAGGCAATACATGACAATCGCTTGCCTTTGATACTCTGATAACATAATTTAAATAAATGGATACTTTCATTTGGCAATAATCTGGCTTTAATACTACTAGCTTAGATCCAACGCTTTATGCTTTAGATAATATTTATTTATTGTATACTCAGTACGTGATTTAGTTGTGGAATAAATTCACTACATTTTTTAAATTAAGGATTAAACATGGAAATTAGGTGTTGTATGTAGTTACTAAAATAAATAATAACATTAATAATTGTGATTTACACAGAAATAAAAATACATTAGTCCTTTACCATACAATGCATATGAGTGGCACATCACTAACAACAAATTTGGAGATGGTGGCGTAAAAAGATTTAGTAACACGTATAATTTTCTGATTATGAATCTTGATGTGGGACTGGGAATGTTAAATTTTGAATGGTTCATTGTATGTTATGTCTATTTTCTAATGTAATGTATTTAAAATAAACAAAAATGGATGTGGGTAAAAACACTCCCACTATGGTTTATTATTCTGAACAAAAAACAATGACATTGAATAGCTAACACTAAACAACATGCTACCAGGATTAGTGTATATAGATTTAAGTTTGAGGCAAATAAGACTTTAATATTATTATGACTCATGATTTTTTTCTTATATTTTCTTGATTACTGCAATATTTTTATAAGATCTCTTCGTTTTAATTATATTTAAATAATTCTAAATGTTTAATAACAATGTATTTTATGTTCATGTTTAAAAATTAATTTAAAGGATAGTCATGATTTGTATGATATAATTACTTAAATAATGAAGATAATGAGACCTTATAGTTTCGCTTAGTAGTGATTCGGAAATGTATTAATCTATTCTTATTTTTTGAGCTTGAGTGTCTAATGATTTAAAGGTCTTCAATGTTGATTGGAGTGGAAATGTCCATATCCGTATTCTAAGCTAAGGTGAGCAACAACGTCAAACCTCGTTCTCAGATGCAGTCTTTTGGTTTTATGAAAATATTGTCGAGTAAGAAAGTAAATGTTTTAATGAACTGGATTAAAGGTGATAGGAAACTAAATGGTTTCAGTCATCGTTTTTAATAGTTTTCTGTTGCTACTTTCTCGTTTAGAGATCTTTTCAAAATGATCCATATAATATAGAAAAGAAGATATAAATATAATATAGGGCCTATAAAAGAAGATATGCTCGGAAGATATAAATTTTGATTTTATATATTGTTCAAAAGCTTTTGAGTTCTTTTCAGTTTCATGGTATGTATTTTTTAAACATGTATTTTTAAAAAAGTTAAAAAATGTACATTATTTTTATTAGATCTAAATCTATAGTTTTGTGACTGCTTTAAATAACTATTGGCGACTCATACAAAGTAATACAGTAACTATTTAAAAAAAATATTGAATTTTATGAAAAAAATGTATTGATTATCAAGTTTAGCGATCGATGAGAGGTACAGTACAGTACATCAACTTATAGCGATTGCCAACGAAATTTGTCACAATATTTTCATAGCACATCAACGTCCCATGTGACCGTTTATACTTCACTCATATTTAGCCAGTGCAGTGCAATAAAAAATCGTTTAGGGGGTGAGATTTCAAAACGATGCATCCATTATTGCTCGTTTGTAAAAACGATTCTACAGTATTTAATTTCTACGTTTCAATTTTATTCGCAGAACGGCTTTATAATATGGAACGAACAAAAACCTTTATTGTACCCAATCTTTGAAAATATTATCGATTTAAACAATATAAAAACGTTTTAATAACTAAAAAGGTGAAATATAATTTGTTCATGATTGTGTGAATTTGAATGGTATAAATTTTGAATATTTAGTCTACATTAGCTGTTCGTAGAAAACATTTCGGCCATTGAATTTGTATGTATGCACACACTTCAATCACAACACATCCTTGCCAAATTAACTTCGATGATTAGCTATAACCTCAAATATAAATGGCAGGTCATGGTAGAGATGATGAAAGATTCAGATTATTATGCTTCACGATATTTCACATGAACTTATTTACTCATTTTGGACTTGATCAGTCAGTTCTACTCCATTTTACTTGTGAGGAGAAAGAGTTTCAGATGTTTTCTGCTTAAGATTCTGTTTGTAGAAAGTAGTTCTTCTTTTGAATGAATGAAACTTATGTCGAATATTTTGTTAAAAATTAACAACTATAATAAGCATAAATTCCATGTGTAGTAGATTATGTAGTAAAAGCTCTTATTATATAAAAAAACAATGCTGTAATTAATGAATGTACGAAAATGAGAACAAAAAACTTAATTCTGGTGCCTCTTAGGAAGTTATAGCCATTCTGAGGTGATAAAGAACAGGAACTCTAAAAATACCTACCATAACAAAGAAAAATAAAATTTCATAACTTAATAAACCCACCTATGACAATAGCAACCGTAAAACTGGGGAACATGAAACTGCTCTTAAGCAAAGTATCTCTACTTTAGCACTCCACCCACTGCCTTTTGCAAATATAATTTATTAATTCCTTTATTTACCTTTAAAAATGTCGAAATTTTGGTAACAAATAAGGAATTTCTGCATGTAAAATAATTATCATACATACATTACATACAATAATAATGGGTAGTTTTTACTCATTTCAAAATAAAGACTAACTGCATACATCACTTAGTATGTAATTAGTCAAAATACTTAGTCAAGCTAACTACGGCCACTCAATATCAATAGAAATAAATTTAAGAAACATATATATTTGAATACTACATGTCTTTTAATATTTACAAGAGTCCATCTTCCCATTTAATCTTCTTGTAAGATATTGAGCGTTAACTTTGAATGTTATGTAATGGTTGGAATATCTAAAAAAATTGGGTTCTGCTACAGATTTTTAAAAATCTACGGCTGTGATTTGTTATTAGCAATTCAAAACCGTTATATTCTTATTCCTAAGATTTATATATTATTTAATCACTAATTTGACGAAAATTCTTTTTAGGAATGTAAAGGACGAGCATTATGGTTGTACATTACTGTTTTGAGTTAAAAGTCAAGAGTACATTACAATAAATATTATTGATTTTTGTTAGAGAAGTCTAAGCGTATTATTATCAACCCTAATAGTTTATATATCATGTTATTAAACTATTTTCGTTGGCCTCCATCGTTTAATTTTAGTGTTTTATATCAAATTATAATTCTTCTTCACAAAACAGAAGACCTGCAATGTATACATCACGTGACCAAACAGTGACAGAGACAAATAGCAGATTGCCATGGAAACGGTGATTTGTACCTGCCACTGCAAGACCAGTGGCGGTTTTGTCACAGTTTACGATATTGTGTCCTGTTTTGTTCTTTCCGTTGTTGGTTGTTTCCTAACTATGATTTAGATGCAATTTAGCAGTTACCATGCAAAATTAGTATATTGCATGGTAAAATTATATTGGGTTAAATTACATTAAATAGTAATCATTACACATAAATAATAAATAAAATAAAATGTGCAAGTCTAACAATAGTGTATTAAAAATATACAGAGTGATTCAAAGTAAATTAGTTAAATTGTTAAGAATAAAAACCACAATATTTAAACATGCACAATTTAGTAATAGTGTCTGGTTTATTTTTTCCTGTTTTGTGTTCATAAGATTCTTTAAAGGTTCCTATTAAGAAGGCAATACATGGAAATTACATATACAGTCGGAGAATATTTGTTTTTCGTAAAAAGATTTCATATATAGCTTACATAAAGTAGTTCACTGCCAAGCTGAGAATGAATAGATGGAATAAAATTACCCATGTACTCATATAGCTTGTTTTTATCTTACAGATCAATGGTAGATTTTTATGTGTCTCTTATGGCTATAAAATACGAAATAAAGTTAGAGTGAACCTATGTCGTATCCTGTGAAACGACAACATTCGGTCTACATTGTAACTGTCAGGAACGAAGGTTTCTCATAACATTCATAGTTCGTTTAAGATTACCTTGTTCTGTTATTATACAGGGTGTCAATTAAGTTTGGAACCTCTTTTTTAATTTTTAAACCACAAGGTAATCTTAAACAAACTATGAATGTTATAAGAAACCTTCGTTCCTGACACAGGATACGACTTAGGTTCACTCTAACTTTATTTCGTATTTTATAGCCATAAGAGACACATAAAATTCTACCATTGATTTGTAAGAGAAAAACAAGCTATATGAGTACATGGGTAATTTTATTCCATCTACTCATTCTTAGCTTGGCAGTGAACTACTGTATGTAAGCTGTATATGAAATCTTTTTACGAAAAACAAATATTCTCCGACTGTAGATGTAATTTACATGTATTGCCTTCTTAATAGGAACCTTTAAAGAATCTTATGAACACAAAACAGGAAAAAAATAAACCAGACACTATTACTAAATTGTGCATGTTTAAACATTGAGGTTTTTATTCTTAACAATTTAACTAATTTACTTTTAATCACTTTGTATATTTTTAATATACTATGCTATATATATATATATATATATATATATATATATATATATATATATATATATATGGTTCAAAAATTAAAAAAGAGGTTCCAGACTTAATTGACACCCTGTATATATAACATAATCTAGAATGTATCAAAAATATCTTGAAAGTTTCAAGAATTGTATTAGCAATGAGAATTCAATAAGATAAAGTAACAATATCATAACATAAAGTCTATAGTAGGATTAAACATTTACACCTTTATTCCATTTAGTCATTATAATTAACATTAATTTGTGTTATTAATTGTTTATTATTTTTTATCGTAATAATTTATTTTAAAATTTTCCAATTTAGGTTTAGACAAGGCATGCTGAAAGGAAAAATAGAAAGGCTATGGCAAAATACCTCATTTATTGTCAGGCGGGTTATCATACAGCCAAACGTATTTACATGCACCCGGTAGATGAAAGGAAATTGTGTTAGTCTACTGAGTGAATGGCTTGAGTGACGCATGAATTTTCGTGGTTAGACGTGCATCATTACATAACTCACTCTTATTTATGTAAAAATGAAGTTTCGTGTAAACCGTAATTTATACTGACGAAAGCTTTTTAGAGATATCTTGCTTTATAATATATTTAAATTTTTCTTCTTTAAGTTGTGTTTAATAGCAATGTTCAAATAACAAGTCTACACTTTTTTCTGTATACTATGCTACACACCAAGTCACCAAAATAATGTGTTGTATGTAATGGTTTATTTAGGCTACATGCGTAAATATTTGAAATGTTAAAATATTTAAACAATTTGTTTACAATTTTATATTTTAATATTTTCTCGTTGCCATCATGAATATCCATAAAACCAACTAAAATATTTTAGACAATGCTCAGCTGAAAGCCCAAATAAAATTGCACCATTATTGAACTCAGTGTTTCCTACATAGAGATGTAACTTCATGCTAATTTTAATGTATTTGGTACAGTTTATTTTATAGATACCGTGTAGAGTGGCATCTAGACAAAATTTAAATTTGCTTAGCCCCTTGAATAATTCTGCCCGCTAACGCTCCACGAAAAGGTGGACTTTATTTTATTGGCTGATCTGCAGCTATAGAAGTCTGATGAAAAATCTCTGTATGTTTGTTTACTTTACATTAAACATCAGGATACAATTTTTTTATCCTTTTACATTAAAAATAAGATTTTTTAAATTTTTAATGTTAGTAATAATTAGTACTAAATATTCAAAGTTCTTGTTAACAATTTCATGTTTATGGAACAAGCATAATAGAATATATTTAGTATAGTCTGCCGAATTGATAAAACCAATTTAAGTTGTGTATGAAATAAATTGTTTAAAAAATACAAATTAAAATTTGTACTGTAGTTTAAGCTATGTACTGCAATACACCAGACCCACAGTATAAGCTTATACAAAGGTTAGCTCAGGCTTTTCCTTATTAGCACAAACGCAGTGTCCTATGCCATGATAACAGCATTATATCCACCTTTACCGTGAACCTTTTTGTAACATCTACAGGTATTATGGCTATAATCAGCCAAAGCACATGCCCCGCTACTCGTTCATTATCAAATATGAAGCTATCTATGATAATGATTCTAAATTCGTATTTACGTACTTATGAGATAGCTGATATTGAATACTCAATCTCTCTAACGCCATATTAAAGTCACAGTTCCTATTGAGTCACCGTAAAAGATTTTATATGATTATTTTTTGCCGGTTAAATCAAAACAACTTTTAAAACATAACTTGTTTCGTTGGGTTGCTTTTTGTTTCAGTTTCCCATTCTGTTTTAAAGAAAAAATAACCCTATGTGTTTAATTTTAAATCTAAACGGAAATTGTTCTTACAATAAATATTAGATTTTTTATTTGGATTTTTCATGTAGATACTCGCAGACTCATAGGATTCATCTTAAAAGTACTCCTTTCTAAATGAAGCAATTCTTGAGCAAGTAAACTTTTTCTTAGCAAGGAGCCTTTTAAACCTTAATTTTATATAAATATTAAATTTTAAAACATTTCATACACGATGTTTATTGATTATAGATAATTTTTGGAATATTTTAGGCAAAACGATATGCTATATACTTTAATTCTTCTATGTTAAGTATATAATTAATTATTTTCTATCCAATTAATTACTTAATTGGGACTTTATATCGTTCTTTACATTTTTAAATAAATGAGGTAAACATCAGGAAGAATTAAACTTTATTGTAACTGACTAGTAATTCTATCTATGTTATAGATCAGAAGTAAAATATTTATCTCTCAAGGAAGTAACCAGAGTAACATTTTCCTTACTATAGATCATATATTTAAAAGAGGTGACGAGCTAATCGTGAAAGAGTCGCTTCCCTTACACAGCGCAAAGCAAAGCAGAGTAAATAGTATTATCCCTGATTTCGAGCCCCAGGGAACCTAATGGAACCTTTGAGAGCTATCATCAAACAGCTCTGATCAGTTGCTTGAACAGGTCTGAAACTCTTTCGTAATTTATTTACAGATGATCTTTTCACAGTAACTTTGAAAACATTGGAATTGTATTATTTCTTTATATTACTTATATTTATTTACACCAATATTCAACACGTTTTGCGACTATCGACATATTTTATACTTAAAAAATTAGGAAAACACAAGGCGCTAATTCTCTTAGAAACACTAGGGACTGAATTCTTATTGGACTAAAATCCCATAATTTCTGCACTTAGTACACTCAGACCAACCCCTTTTGTTGACTTAAGACGAGTAAATGATCAAATTCTTCATTGCATTTTGTCTTACATGGATACCGGTTGCATATCTCATACCGGTATGGTCGTTGTCTCGACCTACCTCTCCACTACATTACTCCTGTGTATATGTGTCTTTTGCACACATTCGCTTCTGTGATCATTATCCCATCTCACTCACTCAAGCTCATCATTTTCCTTTATTATTTTACTTAGCTTGTTATATTTTATTCACCCTGTATGTGCGCTATTGTGCATGCTGAAGTGAATGTCTTCCCGCAAACGTGGACTACACGTTAGTTTGGACCGCTGGAACACCAATGGAACTCTCTCTGTCTTGCCTAATTCTGATCTTGTGCGCCTGGCCCAGAGAATCCTCTTGTGATGGTGCTCGTGCAAGTCAACTTCTCTTGGTTAGTGATTTCTTTGGAACATTCCTTGAAATATCCTATCCTCAAAAATAGTATCTTTAAAAATTGTCGAAAGCTGGAGACCCTTACTAGTCCTCCAAACGTTTCAAATGTTTGATTGATTCATTGTCCTTTACGCCAAATTTTTTGGTCTGCCAGAGCCGCATGTCTCTCTTTCTGGGACTTTACATGTTGCATTGTATTTTTCTTGTTTATTTTTATGAATATTCTTTCTTTTTTAAAACAAAAAAGTAAAATCTTGTTGTCTCTCTACCAAATGTTGTTATTGAGAGAAATTTATTGTTGTTTTATGTTAGGTTGTTGTAAATATTATAACAATGGTTCATTTATTCTATTAGTTGTACGATGTATATTTAATTTACATAATTAAATGTTAATAAAGTGTTTTATCAATAATTAAGTATTTGTAAGCAATTATGTTTATATCCCCTTTTATTCAATGTTTTCTACATTTTTATATGTATCCTACAACTACAGAATACACATAAAGATCACATTTTTACAAATTATTAATAGTATCTTTAAATTAACAAGAAAACTAATGAGAAAATCAACTAGCGATTCCAGATAAATGTACATTAACACTTTCACTGCCGCCTCCTAATTTTGACAACTTTCTTACACTGCCGCCCATTTTTAACGATTTTTAAATATATATAATTTTTTAACTAATTATAAGAAAACCATAGGACTTACATTTTTTTAAAGCTAAGTTCTTCCTCTTTCTACACAGATGCTCATGCATAAATATTTTCAAACAGAAAGTCTTGGTTGAAAACTTAAAAACATAACGTTTTTTGTAAAAAATAAAAAGTTGACCAAAAAACATCACCATGTACTAGTCTGTAGCATAATATATTTTTTATTATTTTTTTCTGTATTTAGAATTGTCATTACTAACACTATAGCTACACATGTTTTACAATTAAAATTTACTTATGCTGAAATATTTTTTTTAGTGTGGAAAGTCTTGAATAATAAAAAATAAAAAATAAAAAATAAATAAAATAAAATAAACAATAAACTGTAAAATTCTGTAATAAACCAATTATTTACAAAACACAAGAATAAATGTTTTTATTACTAATTTGCTTATATTTGTTATTTGAGTAAAAATACAATGTCAACAAACTTACTTGCATCTCCAAGAAGTCCATCAGTAGTAAAATCGGGATCATTATCTGTGTCATCTTGGAATAAATCATCACTTTCACTGTCACTTGAACATCTGAGTAACTCTTCTAGAACTTGATTGTCTTCAATACTGTTACGATTCATTGTATTTACTCACAAAACAATCATAAACAAACGTAATAGCAAGCAAAAACAATAACGACGCAGACGACGAACTACGGTAGCAGAACGACAACAAATAGCCGACGCCCGACGCGAAGCGGTAAACAAACCACTTTTTTTCCGATGTTACAGATGACTGCCAACAACATTTCATAGATTATAATACATAGAGTAAGAAACAAAAACATCGAATTAGCGAATGACTATCAATGCCGAATTTCATAGTCGTTTAAATGAGTTTTTATTACTGTAAAAGTCGGCGCCGTCAAATGACGTTGTCGGCAGTCTATAGAACTCCTTGCGCGACGTCAAATTACGTTGTCGGCAGTGAAAGTGTTAATTATGTATCTTTAAGAACTTTGGTGAATGATGATGTTGATAAACATGACAGTGATTAAAAGAGGAGACTAACTAATGGTTAAACAATATAAACAGCGTGCGAGAGTTTAACACGTACCTATGATAGAAAAAAAAACTGTCAAGCTTCAAAGTTAAATGTTAGATGCATAACGAAACAACAAGGGCGTGGGAGTGCTGTAGTTATTTCTACTCTTAAATCAAGGTTTAATAATTGATATGTGTGAATACTCTTTTGTTCTTATCTTAAAGACAAGTTACTCTTCATCACAGCATTATTCTATATAAATCCACTTAAGAGGATACCATGGAAAAGTATGAAAGATATATTTCTATCTATGAGTAACCTTTAACATATAGAACATCTTCAATGGCTTCGACCAACATGCTTTTTCATAATTTCTAAGTGTTTAAAAACATGTATCCTGTTAACATAACAACACTAACACAATAAATACGTTATTTGTGGTATAGAGTGCATTTTAAAATTTCTGACAAAATTCTTTCTTCTTTATATTGTCACGATACTTCCAACGTGTAAAGATGGGTACAAACGTGAATATGCAGATCGGTGTCAAGAGTGGGTTAACATGTTGGATAAGGTGATCAGTTAATATCTAGCAGTTCTTCTGCTACTAACCGAGCACAAATTTGCAGTAAGCTCTCTGACTGACACTTGTCACTTTTTAACATAATAACACTAACACCATAAATACGTTATTTGTGATATAGAGTGCAATTTAAAATTACTGAAAAATGCTATCTTCTTTATATTGTCACGATACTTCCAACGTGTAAAGATGGGTACAAACGTGAATATGCAGATCGGTGTCCAGAGTGGGTTAACATGTTGGATAAGGTGATCAGTTAATATCTAGCAGTTCTTCTGCTACTAACCGAGCACAAATTTGCAGTAAGCTCTCTGACTGACACTTGTCACTTTTTAACATAATAACACTAACACCATAAATACGTTATTTGTGATATAGAGTGCAATTTAAAATTACTGAAAAATGCTATCTTCTTTATATTGTCACGATACTTCCAACGTGTAAAGATGGGTACAAACGTGAATATGCAGATCGGTGTCAAGAGTGGGTTAACATGTTGGATAAGGTGATCAGTTAATATCTAGCAGTTCTTCTGCTATTAACCGAGCACAAATTTGCAGTAAGCTCTCTGACTGACACTTGTCACGATACTTCTTACGTGTATAGATGGATACAAATGTGAACGTGCAGATCGGTGTCGAGAGTGGGTTAGCACGTTGGAAAAGGTGAACAGTTAATATCTACAGTTCTTCTGCTACTACCCAAGCACAAATTTGCAGTAAGCTCTCTGACTGACACTTGCCACGATACTTCCTACGTGTATAGATGGATACAAACGTGAATATGCAGATCGGTGTCACGAGTGGGTTAGCATGTTGGATAAGGTGATCCGTTAATATCTAGAGTTCTCCTGCTACTACCCAAGCACAAATTTGCAGTAAGCTCTCTGACTGACACTTATAATCACTCAGTGCTTTATGTTACAGTGCAATTAAACTGCTTTCATATGAATATATAAAAACCCAAAAAGTTACTAAATAGGTATTTGTCACAAATTGAGTTTAGAATTCACTATTTATAATTATTTTTCATCATTTTAGCGTTTATATTCTGAGATAGAGTTACTGGCTGCCGCGCATGAACCAGTTTAGAGTTAGTGCTCTGAGAGGCCACAGCATACAATAAACAACTGCCTCATCCTTGTTTACTGTCGTGGGATCCCATTGTTTACTGATAATGCCCTCAATATTTCAAACATCTGATATCAGTCACTGTTTATTGTGGTATCGTGTGATTTGTCTTACAATAGTGTTCTCATAAAGTGTAACGACGTAATGTAGCTGTTTATTAAAAAGGAATTTAACAAAATAACCCACAATAAGGAAAGTTTCAGAATTTTAAAATGAACATACAACTTTGATGTTAAACAACAGTCTAATTCATTAATGGTTATAATCACTTGTAATTTATTAAATGTATGTCATTTGTATAAGATACAAATTTTTATTTCTACAGCAATGATTATATCATATGAAAATAAACAACATAGATATTAAGACAGGTAGATTATAAATGTAGCCCTACGTTCTCATGTTCATTCTGTTCACACTTTGCAATAATAACTACAAGCGTCTTTAGAAAGGAAGAATAAAATGCTACGATATGTTCTGAGTATTGCGTGTTTAATTTAGTAATTTGACAAGATATCTACTCCAATAAGTAAAGTAATTGCGGAAAAGAACCTACTCTTGTACAGCTTTAGCAATAAAATAAATTCTCTTGGGCTTTTAAAGTGTAATTGTTCTCATCGCGTAAGGCTAGTAAAATATGGTGCACGATAAATAACGCAAGTAGAGTAACAAATACCAAGTAAATGTGCATAATTGAGCTTTATCTCACCTACGATGTAACTTTGTTTTTAGTTAAGCTTAAACGATACGTGTACTACGGAGTCAGTCGGACCATCAGTCTGGTTATTTTAATAAGCCCGCTTTGACATTTAGTTCTAAATTTATCACCTAAAAAATGAAATTGATATTTTCATTTCAGGTTCATATTTATAATGTGTATAGTATTATGTTATATGCATTTTTATGCATTTTAAAAGAGTATATTTATTTAGTACACTATCTTAACAGTTAACGTTTAAACAAAACATTTAAAAATTCAAGGGTATTAAATACACAACTATACAATTAATGAAGAATATCAGTGCGATCCTAACATATTACATAAACAATGAAGGGTCAAAATGGAAGTTTAGTGGCTATTCCTGTAAGAAGGTTTTGGTGCATGTTATAGAAAATAAACGCTAAGTTGTCTTCATAGTCATATTAAAGATAAAAATGGATATTATACGTCTTCTACATTTTATTTATTAGAGAAGGTTTACAAAATAGGTATTGCTACTGAATATGGAAGTATCATTTCTCACTAAAGAAAGCTGCCTTCTGTAAACAAATCATATATACAGATTGTAAATAAACTATCATTTCAGTTCAGTAGTATGAGGAATTTTCCCGGTTAATATGAGTTGATTAAACTAACAATAAACGCATTTTGAAATATATGCACAAGAATTGTAATATTTATACTTACGGACAGGATACGGGTAAGCAGACAGTTATGCGAACGACCTACTCTACCTTCACTTTAACATGTACAGTATAAATCATCATAACAGGTTTAAAGGCGGGTATTTAATAATAAAAACCTATGATTTACACTCTTTGCACTGCTTGTAACAACAAACGGATATTGAGTTTCAATTTATGAGGTTATTAATTACTTTGTTCAAATTCACATAATTCATAGTTTTATTTACTTGGCGTGGTTACTCATGGCTTTTCTGTATAGCAGATGAGAATTTTTTAACAGTCTTTTAAAGTTCTAGCAGTCCGAGTCCAAAATATAAATATATTGGCTTTCAATATATTGGCGTCAAAAATATATTGGCTTTTAAAACTTGTACGACATTGACGCTACGTGGTAAATATGTGTTAATTTTGAATTCCATAACAAAGGGAGTCTCACGGGATGGTAACTTAATACTAACCAAAAAATAGCCTCAATTAATACTATCGTCAGTTAATTCGTCTCAGTTAACATGCGATGTATAATCATACTGACTATAAATAAGGCTGTATCTCAAGCAGGGAACGCTACAAGACAGGCAACAGCTGATTTAAAGGTTATGTAAAATCAGCTGATTTATATTCTGACAGCTGCAAGACGGTCAGGCGCCCATTTTCCTTCGTGACCTGAACACAGAATTCTCTTTCTTTCTCCATTTACTTGGTTTTTTAAAAAATATTTTATCTCACTGACAGAAACTTACCAACAGTATCACCATGGTATTGCAATTTATAACATAGATGAAGATATAAATCGTTTCACTTGCTTTTTTACGTTTTTTTATTAGGATAGTAAAAATAACATATCTATTAAGTATACTAGTTATATTGACTAGATGTCCTATCTAGTCAATATAACTATTTGGTCATTTATTTTTCAGTTTTATATTGGTATTTGAGGATGTATCTATAGAAGAGCACTGTTACAAATTTGTTGAAATATTTATGCGAACAAATTATAAAATAAGTTTTCTTTTTGTAAAATAATGTATGATGTTATAATGGATAGTAAAATTTAATTCAATGCATCAAACATATTTCACATATAGAATACTCCCATAGGCAGTATTGTGTATCAACTTGCTGTAGATTTAGTTCTGATAAAAAATAATTACATTTTATGTGTGTGTAAAAAGTACATATGATAAAAATCAGAAGAACTTCGATTTGGAACATATTTAACACCGAATATACTGTATATCACCGAATGTATCTTCTAAGTCCAAATTGTCTAAAAATAGGTATGTCTAAACGAGACGTAACAAAAGAAAACTATTTAACACGATGACTAAAACTATTTGGTTTTTTATTGGTAATATTGGTATTATTTTTATAAAACCAAAATTATGATGTTTTGTCACTGCTTTAATTAACTATTGATGTTTTATGAAGTAATACAGTAACAATTGTAAAACAATATTATATTGTATAAAACATAAAGTGAATTTTAATGGTTATCACGGTCACTTTAAAGTCCAGTGATTGATGAGAGATACAATACAGAACTTGAACTGAATGATTGCCAATTACATTTGTCACAATATATTCATAAAAAACCAACTTCACACGAGATCATTTATATTTCACCCATATTTAGTCAGTTTAATAAAAAAAATATTTAGTGGCGAGAGATTTTAGAGTAACGTATCCATTATTGCTCGTTTATAAAAACGTTTTGCCTGTATATATCTTACGTCTGTAAATTTTATTTGTAGAATGGCTTAAAATACGAAAAAAACACAACCGATTACTGTAACCACTATTTGCAAAAGTTTCTGCTCAACCAATATAAAGAAGTTTTAATAACTATGTAGATGAATTTGTCCGTTTTTAATAGGCTATTTTGGTATAAATTTCAGATATTTAGTCTACACTATATATTCATAGGAAACATTTAGGTTATTGTGGTTGTATGCATACACACATCTCAATGTAATCACAAATTTTCTTTACCAATTTAACGTTGACGAATTAACTATATATTAACATATAAATAGCGGGTCAAGGTGGGGCTTATAAACGGTTCAGATTATTATGCTTCTTGAAATTACACGTGAATTTATTTACAAATTTTGGCCTTGACCAGCCAGTTTTTTTATTTCACTCGTGAAAAGAACGAGTGGCAGATGTATCACTCCACAAAATTCTGTTTATGGAAGTTGTTCTTCCTTTGAATGAATCAAATTGATGTTGAATACTACGGGTATAATAATTTTCAAATATTTTTCACCAATTGAAACTTTTTAACGTCTTAGTAACAAAACTGTAATGTGGTATATATACTACATTTAAACAGAATATTTCAGATGTTCATACGTCAGAGTAGAAACATCGCCTCAATTAGTGCCTTTACTAACACTCAAATTAGGATAGTGATAACAAGTCAATATAACCACTCAACATTGGCAAGAAGAAAATTCATCAAGTCTCTTCGGACATGAAAACTAAGGCGCTCCTTAAGAATGTCTCATTAAGCATTTAAATTACGGAGTTGTTTCGCCAAAAGTAGGGCAACATTAAAAAAACAATGTACGACTCTTCATCTGGAACTTTTATTTCCGGCCAGTGTAATAACTGTTCGTCATAAAAATTCCATAAGTAGTACTCTTGCTGGTTTCTTACTTTAACATAATGTTTAAACGCTAGTTTCTTACTGGTCGTTTCATTGTTTTATGAAGCTACACCTTCTTATATAATACAAAACGCATTTACATTTATTGTATTGTTGAAATCCAAATTTGTTTTTGGGTACAAAAATGAGGTTATATATTTTACTCTGCATTGAGTTGCAAAATATTCTGTTACTTTAAAAAAAGTTGTTATGCCTTTTTGTGTGTAAAAGCTATTTACGTTTTGAATTATTGCATTACATTCATATTCATATTTTACGCTTTTGTATTTATTACAAATTTTAGTACGAGAGATTTGATCTTTGGTTCCTTTCTATTATAAACACATTTGTGTGAACAATATTAAAGTGTATCAGGAGGAGTGTATGAAAGTGATTTGAAATGAAAAGATTTTACTATAGTTTTAAAACTTACTAAATTTCTGTGCATTTAATAAATTACTTATTATATGATAATTTTTATTAGATTACAACATTAAAAGTTTCAACATTTTGTTCCATATAATTATCAAACAGATTTAAATACGATAACAACGAGCTCATTACAGAACAACAGCTTAAGGGCTGCGTCCTCTGCAAGTGGTGGTACAACTAACTGCTTAAAGGAGGCACTTACTTCGTGAAAGAGGTCATAAGCTTGGAAATGTAACCTTATTTACAGTAACGAGGCAGGCATAAAATTTGGTGAAAATAAAAACTGAAAAGTAGGTTTTACTATAAGTTTAAATTCTTATAATACATATTTTTACGAAACCTTGTATATAGCCTATTTCATATTCATTGTGGGATTATAATAGTTATGAATAGGCATTCATCAATTATATATTTTTTTCCGATACTTCTATATATTTTAATGCCCTCTGGAGGAATAGAATAGTAGTTGGAAAGTTATAAAATTAAGCAGTTATTGTTACCCGTAATTTATGATATGCCACATATCTGTTTCGACGGAAATGAAAGCTTGATGAACACGTGGTTCCATACTATTATCAAAATAAATTTTAAGTTGATTTATGACACTAAAGTCTCAAAATTACCTTTAAACCGGATGTGGTACAACTGTCTAGGGACGAGAGATACATAGCATGAGTGAAACTCCATTTGATATGCTCTTAGAGAAATAAAATATTTTTAAAAATATTTCCCATGTTCCAGAATTTTTCTTGTACTTACAGGGAGTATACAGTGTAGTTTATTTGCACTATCTGCAGGATATCACTTCACTGCAGCATTTGTTATTCTTAAAATTAATGTCATACAGATTGTTGGAAGCTCTGCTAGATATTCGCTGTCAAGACGCCTGGTAGTGTTTATTTTAGCGTATTCTAGCGGGTAATTTCAATCTGGCGGGAGAAAATGTCACTGTAGCCTTAACATTCTAAATAATCATTGTTTAATATTGACTCGTTTTTAATAAAATGTAGTTATTTTATTATATTTTCGTGAAACGAGAGCCAGCTTGTCAGTGTTGATAATTTTAGTTTTATATAACGTGTCATTAACAACTATGCTAGTAGAAATGTTTGTTGTTAAATTAAATATAAACCTTACCTATATAAGTTACACATAACAATACAGAATATACGTAAAAGATTATGCATTTCTAAAATTTAAACTTAACTTTATATTGTAATTTTAATTCCGAGCATGTTACAGAAAGGAGATTTAAAATGATGTTAAACTAAAATGACTAAAACATTGACAAAATAAGTCTACCAAAATTTGAAACACATTAAACATATTTTGTGGGTGTTTGAAATTAATTATGAAACATTCCTTTGCTTTAATTCCTATGAAACATTATTAGATAAAGATATAACGTATATCGAATATTTACCTTACCAAGTACTAGGTTTTAGTACATTATACAGTATTTTTAAACAGCGCTTTTTGAGAGCTTCCGCGTAAATTGCGTACGAGTAGTTAGTTAGTTTTGTAGGTAAACGCAGGAATTCAGCTGGATTCTCTTAATTTTTTTTGTTTACTACAGCAAATGTTTACATTTAGAGAATTTAACATCTTCTTTCATATTTTATTAAAACTATTAAGACGGGCTAGGGCAATATAGGCGTCAGAAATATGACTTATCTTGATATGATGGGCTTGTAATGAAGACCTTAAATGTTAGGAATCACAAAACGGATCACGCCACAAATTTTTAATTGTGCGACACCACCTTTTTAATAATGTGGGTGTATTTTTTTATTCATAAATAGCAAAGCAACGACATATTACTAAATATCAACAATGGAGATTAAATAAAGCTTATCTGGTATAATGATGGATAAGCGTTTACCACTACGGATAATAAAAGTAGAATGCTGAATTACTTTGAAGTAGGCTATTCGATAAAATAATTTAAAAATGTAATCTATTCTGTATTCCTGCTAAAGTAGGAACAAAATAAAACGATTTAAAATCATAGTTGAAGCATTATACAAATCTTATTCCGTATGAATGCTACAGTGGATTGATTAATTTATTATAAGTATTTAAAGACTAGACAATCTGTTAGTTAGGTGGACAAGAATTCTTCTTGAAATTGTTTCGTTTGTTTTAGTAAAATTTAATTAATGAAAAACAATTTTAATTTAAATTAAATTAAATTGAACTATTATGTAGTCCATAATCAACTAGAGTCGGACGGATTGCACTTTTACCTTTTAAATGAACAGTAAAAAGTTTGTTCCCTGTCAAAAAGGATTCTTGTTCCAAGTTTAAAGTTTCCAGGATCTCACTATCAAGAGTTATCTCATAGACAGGCAGACGGACAGACGGACTCTCTTAAGAAATCTTGATTGAAAATTAAAAGGGTTCTTCTTTGAACCAAGAAGAACTTATTATACTAAGTATCGAATAATATGTAGGATCTTTCTATCAAAAGTTATCATTATATTTCATTAATAAAAAACAGTAAAAGGGCAGTCTGTCAGTTTATTTATCGCAACTCTTGCTCTATAGATTAAATATTAAATTATAATAACGAGACTGTACAATAATGCTTCTTTTTAATTGCAATCATTAGTTATTACAGAAAATAAATGTTATTATAAAGTTTTCTCTTAAAAATATACATACTTACAAAAACTATGTCTCCTGAAGGAGCTGACACGTGTGAGGTATGCATAAATATTTGAGTACATTTTTTGTATTTAATACGACATTAAGGACAAAACTAAAGGTTTATTTTATTATATTGTGAAACCTCTCATTATAGAAGTAAACAATGGTGTAATAAACGAATGTTACCAAAACGAGAACAAAAGTTTAACTGTGGTGCCTCTTAGGAAATTAAAGCCTTTGTAAGTTAATAAAGTACAGCAACTCTAAAAAGACCGAATATAACAAAGAAAAATAAAATTTCATAACTTCATAAACCCACCTATGACAATAGCAACCGTAAAAGTGGGGAACATGAAACTGCTCTTAAGCAAAGTATCTCTCCTTTAGCACTCCACGCGCTGCTTTTTGCAAAAACAATTTATTAATTCCCTCATTTACCTTTAAAACTCTGTTGAAATCTGGTAACAAATAAAGAATTTAAGGATATAAAATATTTATCACTAATATTGTTATTAAATAAATTTAAGTTACAAAGTTTAACAAATTTAAAATAATAGATTAAATTTACTTGAATGAAATAAAACTATATATAATATAAAACGATATATAAGTCATGCTAGTAACGGCAACACAATATCAATAGAGATAAATGAAAAAAACCAGATATTTCAATACTACATGTCTTTTATATGCACAAGACTTTTAATCTTTCCGTAAGATGTTAGGCGTTATCTTCGAATGTTTTGGAATTGCAGGAATATCTTAAGAACTAATGTGCTGTTATAGATTTTTTTTAAATCTCTAAATGTGATTAGTTTTTGGCTTTACATAGTTTTATATATTCTATTCTTAATATTCATATACTATTTAATCTCTAAATGGACAAAAATTATAAATATTCGTAGGAATCTGAAGAACCAGCATTGCAGTTGAACATCACGGTTGCACTTAGAATGAGATCATGCTTGAAGTATTGATTAAATATTACTGATTTTTCTTAGCAAACTCTTAGCTCATCCTCTCCTACATTAATAGTTTACTAATCGTATGAGTACAAAATGGATGTTCAACATAATTACAACTTGTTGGCGTTGGCCTTAATCGTTTAATTTCATTATCTTGTATTAGTTTTAAAACTTTATCGCAAAACAGAAGACGTGGTATGTATACATGACGTGAACAAACAGTGACAGAGACAAATAGCAGATTGCCATGGAAACGGTGATTTGTACCTGCCACTGCAAGACCAGAGGCGGTTTTGTCACAGTTTACGATATTGTGTCGTGTTTTGGTCTTTCCGTTGTTGGTTGTTTCCTAACTATAATTTAAATGCAATTTAGCAGTTGCCATGTGAATCGTAGTATTCATGTTAAATTATATCAGAGTAAACATTTCACATGAATAATAAATACAATATAATACAATATACTATTATGATAATATTATACTGAAGCTGTACATGGTGTTTCAAAGCAAATTTAAGAAAATATTAAAAATCCAACAATAAAAGCTCGTTTTTAAACATGGAAAATATAGAATAGTGTAGGCTATAGTTTTTTTCTCCTTCTTTTGCGTAAAAGACGATCCTATTAAGCCTCCTTTTAAGGAGGCTTAAGAGCATCATCTCTAAGCATATAACATGACAGTAACATGCAAATTACATATCAATTTCTGGGAATATTTGTTTTACAGAAATATGTTTCAAATAAAAAGTACATACAGTATTTTACTGCACTTTCAAATCACGAAAGAGAACAATTTATTTATTATTTTAGCGAATAATAGTTTTCGTTTGAACTCGTAACTAACAAAATGGTAACCAAATAATATTATTTGTAATAGAAGCGTATTTTTTACAGGAAAGATTTCGTAAATAATGTCCTATGTATATTGTATTAATTACTACTTCTCCAAAGTTAATTTATAAATGCTATACTCGGAGGATATTTTGCAAATCTGTAAATCTCTTAAACAAAAATACTATCTTTAGTTTCTTATTACACATTTCTGCAGTATGAATAAAATACAGATTAATGGAATTATTTAAATGCCTAATAATAAAATAGGTTAACGTTTTCGGCATATTTGGTTCATAGTTGTGGCGTCATATTTTTCGTTAGAGAGATACAAGACAGTTCACTAACAAATAGTACATAACAGTTTAGTTCAATGAAAATTTAAATTCATTGATAAAGGTTAAATACAAAGAATGAGCAAAGAAAATTTGAAAATTAAGATATAATATTTGATTTTAAAGTATTCTGGAAAATTATAATGAATTAGCTAATAATACTATTATTCTTACACTATATAGAGACTTATTCTTTTTTTTATCTAAGATATAAACAGATTAATGTTTTATGTCTGTCATGGCCATAAATTACGAAATAAAGTTAATGTTACTAAGGTTCTAGCCTGTAAAAACGACAACGTTGGGTCAACTTTGTGATTGTCACGAACAAGTTTCCCACAATATTCGTACTTCTTTCAAGATGACTGTTTCCTCTACTCTAAAAAGGATAAGCTATAATTTATCATACTTTTTTCATAAGTTTCGAGAATTTTAGTAGCTGTATTAGTGTAATAAGAAAAAAATACAAATTCATAGCATAATTTCAGAACAAGTTATTGGAGAAAATAATGAAATTAAACATTTACTTTAAATTGTATATAGTTATTATAACTAATATTATTTTGGGCTATTGATTGTTTGTTCAAATTTTGTTTCCTAATAACTAACGTGAAATTTCTCATTTTATGTTTAGGTTAGGCATGCTGAAAGGCACAATAGAAAGGTTGTGATTACTGTGCGACATATGCTGCCATTGTTAGTACGTAATTATAAATAGAAACCTTTATAGACAATAAACAATAGACAATAGACAATATTCTTTATTCATAAACGTTGAGTTTAGAATTTTTTTCATTACAATAAAGAAATATAGAAACAGTTTTGATAAGAGTTTGCTTCATCAGTATGTAGTAATCGAAATTGGAATTTATGTTTTGTGAAACAGATGTTAGTCAAAGTTTGTTTTAAGCACTTTTTTGTATAATCGAGATAAATATCTTTTAAATAAAACTCTCGCCGCAGGAACTGCAGGATCCTATCTGGGACTAAAAGCTACTAAAGGAGTAAAACATCAAGTAGCTGATAACTTCAAATATGTTTAAGGCCTGAACCACCCAGAGTTTGGAATCATTTTCAATTAGTAATGTTTTAGAGGCCACAGCACAAATTGTACTAAGCATTTTACCGAGTAATACCGGACACCGATCCTGTGCGCTGAGAAATATACTCCGTATGTACTAACATTTCACTTGGGATTTGCACAGATAAGCAAATTTACTGGCTTGCTATTTCAATTAGCTGTCATACGTGTATATTATGACAATGATTCTCGTCTATGAGTTTTCAGTAAACCACATTTTTTTTTCAAAATGTAATTAACACTTAACAAAAAATTATAAAGATAATTTATTCAAGAATATCAAACAATTCTATGGTGGAAAAGTAATGGTGCTGAAATATAGTAACAATTACAATGAATGTTTTAAGTTATATTTAATGTAAAAAATAACTCAAAATTTGTTAATTTGAATTACTTCTACATATTTGTATAACCAAAGAAAAATTTAAACCTCATTTCCAGAAGGGTGAAAAATTTTACTTACATGAGAGAAAACATTTTTGACTGAATGAACTTCCTTAGGACGTTCATGGAGTGTTCCTTATGGCAATTCCACAATAAGCGGCAGATAAGTCATATAAAAATGTTTTATATTTATAAATCTATTATTATAATATTTGTGATAATATGTCTAATTTAAATACCATTTAACTGTTCTGCTTAACAGTGCCTCAAAATTCAAAGAAATAAATTCCTGAGAATGAGATGTTCGGTTTCATTGTAGAGGGCCATCTTTTTGAATATGTTTCTGTTTAAACATAGTGTGTATGATGAAAGATATAGGTGAAGGCACCATTCTCGTAAGCCTAAAAGCATAATTTAACATAATGAGAATATATATTAAGGATATAACTTAAACTACCAATACAATAGCAGAAAAGTAAAAGGAAGGGTATAACCACTGTAATGAAATGGATCCAGTATAACCTTACGACCCTTGGCAAGACTGTATTCCATATTTATGTTGCAAATAAATTTATCTGTTTCACACTTTTATATAAGTATTCTATACGTTATCTGTAAGATCTACCCCAGTTATAAAATTTTTTAAGAAACCGTATCACAAGAATTACAAATTTCGATCAATAACAATAACTCTAACATTACATAATTGTACATAGGGATCTTTTATAGAGTAAGTGATGTGATAGGATTCTGTATCTCTTAATTGTTTGACTGGTAGATAGTAAGGGTTGTTAGTATCGTCCTTACCAGCAAGTGAGGTGATTTAAAAACTTCCTTATAAGTGAGAGTGAAGTACCGTTAATAACCTTTACAAATAGATAACACATCAGGTCGCTGTAAAATAATTTAACTGTATGGATTCCACTCAAGGGACATCCAAGTTTCACTGCTGTAATAGCTTGGGTTGACTGCTTCCCTCGAAACTCTTTGAATATATTGGCATTAAACATATTTTACATGTACATTTTCATATTAGTTTTAAATATTCAGTATAACCCTTTTTAAATAAATTCTATGTCATTTTCGTAATTTATGACATACTGCACTATATATTATTCCATTGCAATTTTATGGTAACAGTATGTCAGTAAAATAAATAATTTAATTATATTTCAAAACCATTTCCAAACCTGATTCACTTTTAGTCGTAATAAAGGATAAAAAGTCCAAGCAGTAAAGAAACCAGTGGTGAAAGCATTAAAGACGACTGAACACTTAAGAACCGGAAGTCAATCGTACAACGGACAAGGAAGATTTAGTGCTGACTTGGTATTTTCTCTTCTCTTTTACTGAAGCACAAGTGAAGTCAACTTGAAATTACAGTGATATTTTTCTGTTTGTGGATGGATATAAAGGGATGTATTTATTAACTTAAGATATAGAATAGAATATGAAATACTTTGTCCATTTAAATTTTTTATTATTAATTACAAATACTTATGGGTTAGTTATAGTGTGTCTAAATATGACATAGCAGAAATCATAATAGGTCTTGGTTTATATATATATATATATATATATATATATATATATATATATATATATATCAAACTTAGAGATACAGACTAGAAGTAAACCTCATACGAATTGCTCGATCACTAAGAACTAATTCAGAACTGTTAGTAAAACTACAAAACTTGGCTACAACATTTATACCATACACATATCGGTTAAATTTATTGGCCAGCATGGTGCATGATTTCTTTTCAACATAGTGGTCGTTTAGAATTAAAATTTAAAACTCCGTTATTTTGTGGACCTAGAAGAAATTTGTTTTGTACACATGTTGTTGGAATCCTATATTTATAAAATAAACCAAACAAATATTTCAGTTGTCACAAAACATTACTACTTTTTCAGCCTGGGACTGAACTAAAATAATGTGTCATGAGCTTAATACTATACTGCAGTGTATGAAAGTCTTGCCGTAAAATGCTACCCATACATGTTTCTTACATTGGCGACTATTTATTTTGTTAAGCGTTAGGTAGTTAGCAAACCATATATGTTTGTACATGGTATTCATATGTCTAGGTAAAACATTAATAAACTTAATTCACTAATAGGAAGTTATGGCATATGTGAGGATTTGTTTGAATAGATATTCGTTATATAAAGGTGATTTTCGCGTTAAAATAAACTGTGAAAACTTCGTTATTTTATCTCTGCATTATATTTAAAGCCAAGAATCCAAAGTTTGTTTTTAATCTGATTCTACTGTACTAAATGAACACATTGATGCAGGATAACTGATATTAAAAGTTCTGAGTAATCTGCTACCACTTTTCATCTAGATTCCTTAATCTCACTTATACATGAAAATGTGCATATTAAGCCTTATAATATTTTATAAACCATTTAATTTTATTTTGGTAATTTTGGTCGATTCAGGAAAGTTATATAGTACGTTATTGTTGAAAAAAAAACAACCAGTTGATTAAGAGGAAAATTTTACGTTTGGTAAATACCAAAATAGTCGGTGATAATAAATATTATCACCGATAAATTCTCAATTCTAATTCCCTCTGCTCAGGCTGTTTTGTACAGATAGATATAGACAAACTAAGCTAGTACATTTGCTAACACTCAACTAAAGGTTATAGTTTGCTTCGACAAATAAAACCGTGGCTGCATTACTAATGAGAGTAAAAAATATGATAAATGATAAAGGAACTTTCTTTATTGCCAAAGATATTAATTGCATCGCATGAAAATCTCATTAGGCGATAAAATGTTCTAACGGCCATGACGGTAATTTCACCTGAAGTAAAATTACATTATGGAAACAATATAAGAGTTCTCATCTGAAACTTTCTTAGAATAAAAACAGTTTCTTCATAAATATTCCTTCATGGTATTTCTACAACTACAAGTTTATACAAGTTAATTTCTACAAGTTAATTCCTACTTCTACAACTACGAGTTTCTTCACTTGATAGACGTATATTTTCATAACACTGGACACATTGGGATACACTGCTGTTTAGAAGGCAGCTATAAAATTTATTAATACTAACCAAGTATATATGTTTCCCATAGTTCTTAGACGTTATTGTAAGATAGAAATGCATGAATACAAGCATCAAAATACAAATTATATAAATAAAAATAAAAAAATCTCTTGATTAAATTATAATTAAAATATATGACTTTTCGATTACATTTTTTAAATTATGTCATACATATGCTGAGATATATATATTTATTTATATTCTGGTTATTTCACTAACAATAATATATGTTAACGTATATGAGAGTGAATAATTACTAAAGTATATCAATTTAGGTTTCTACTATTATTACAGTATTTTATTTCCAAATATAATTAGCTCCTTTTTATTTTCAGTAAATATTATTACATTTATACTCACATGGAGTTTCTGCCAATAAAATACTCTGTGTTCAGAGAGGCATATTCTCAGATTTGTCACACACTCAGTGCTATATTTGATAATTTTAATTTACTGGGCAGAATTTCCCTAATCTGATAAATTTTAATACAAAAGTCTTATAATATGCCTTCCAAAAACCTTCTCACGCTAAATTATATGTAAGGAAATAAGTATAGAGTGCCACTGAGGAGCACCAATAGATGTTCCACTTTTGATGATGTTCACACTGCACTCCGGTGAATTATAGTTGGTGGAAGTATTAATAATATAACATTAACTATTATTCTAATGGAGTAGTCTTTAACCTGTTAAAATAACCGTTTTACACAAAGAACTTAATGGAAGAACTTTGTACTGGAGGTGTGAGAAGACATATAAAAATATAATTATTGAGTTAAGATAAAGCATTCACAATTTATCACTTTAAATATATCCTAATATCACCTACCATGTATTCATTTGTCTTAGAACATATTCCATATTATTTGTTCAAAGTTCGTCTTTGACAGTGGAAGCATTATGGAGGTACCAGGATTAGTAAAGGTACTCATATCTCTCAGAGAGTGTGCATGGAGTTGACACTCAACTGTTTGTTGTGATTCCAGACTTACCGTATCATAAAACTTAATTTGTAATAATTTGTTTGATTGAACCTATACTTTATTTTCAACGGTAGACGTAATTTAGGCCACTAGCAAAGTGTGTGAGGGTGTTAAGTTCTGAAAGTATGTTTCTAAAAAAGCAGTGCATTTTGGTGCCGGGGAAATGTAAACAAAGAATGAATTTGTGGAGGTTAATCAAGTAGAATACAAATGTTTTATAACTCTAGTAAACAAAGTAATGTGGCTCTGTAGCAATTATAAGGTTTAAAAACTACAAGAGCTTTATAAAAGCAAGTATTGATTATAGAATGGAAGTTCGAACTATGGGTAAAGTTGAAGTTGATAATCTCGAACTCAAAGATTAATTACAAATATTGGTTGACAAAAATTTTTAATTATGTAAGAATCGTAAAGTTCAAGCATTACTAGATGAGTTTCAATGAGGGAGAACGATAGTTTCAAATCGGCTTTGAATAATGAAGGTAATACCATCATATAATTGCAATAAGCCCACATATATTGATAAACAGAAAGTTAGTAACGTCATAGCTAATCATGGGGACAGTGGAATTTGATACCACATCGAAAATTTATCAAGAATGTTAACCTAAAACAGCTATTGACTCCGGTACATGTAATCAGGAACAAATCTTTAAGGAGTTAGTTCACCGTTTACAAAGAGTTGTTCATGCATTGAGGAGCTCAGTTACAGGTTCTGCAAGAATTGATCTGATGAATACCAACCCGAACGTGAGGAAAGGTGTGATACGTTATTACTAAATGCTATTGTTAAGGTAATTGACAGTAATAAGTTTCAAACACAACATTCTAGTAAAAGAAGAAGAAATAATAGCGAAAATTAAAATGTTTGAAAGCGAAATGAAATTCCTGAGAAGCCATGTTATGAATACAATATTTATTACTGAAACGTCAACTTGTAATCTTAACCTATCTATAACTGACCAAAAGAAGTTTTTATTTGTTTCAAGGTTAAGTGCAAATACCAAGCGTGAAGATATACAACCTTTACAAAATGAAAAAAAAGGCAAATTATACAGTGGGGAAACTTAATTCGAGATATCCAGACAGTTATTTTTCATTCAAAGTGTGTGCCCTACGACTTAAGACGAAATTTATTTATCAGATTTATGGCCAGATAATGTTTTAAATAGCCAAGGAAGTTAGGTGGTGGTTGGAACTTCAGAACCAATCTGAACGTGACCTTTTAAATCTTCAAGTGACATACTGAACTCTAATCTAATCTAAAAAATGCAAAAAGTAAGAGGCTTGCTCAACATCGGTTAAAGTCATAATTTACTATTTATAATATTTAAGGGTTGAAAAGTAAAATATAAGTTTTGGAAATAATACATGACAAAAACCATTGCTTATTTATCTTGCACTGCCGAACTAAGGCTCCATGAAATCTGTTTTTTGCGTTATAGGAGTCCTTGAGAATAATAGGTCTTTGATGCATTTCTTTGTTTTTTCACCATTTTCCCTCAAGCCACTGTTAAAATCACGCATCCCTTCACTTTTGAGTACATTATATAAAACCATTTACAGCTTTGCTCAATAAGATTGTTTTCATAACAGTGTTTAAGTATTACATAAGATGTATTTCATTTGTCACTATCTCAATTTAGAGAGAAATTTAGATTAACATTTTTCTTTATTATCTGCATTACACTACTGATCAAACATTTTCAAACTTCATATTTTTATAAAATTGAAACATAAATAGATGTTTCAGCTTCTTTTTCAACCTTAAATTGAAATTTAATGGCAAGAATGATGGCAAACGTCCGGAAATCCTGCTCCCTTCACAATCCTTTCACTGTCAAAAACAAAACTTTAAACAAAGGACATGAATCTATTGGATGTGTATTAACTGTCTGCGTTAAATAAATAGTTACCAAAAGTTTTATTAATTGAAAGTATTTTTAATTTCTCGTTTATAAAAATATTATTAAATTTACAGAAACTATTCAGTGGCATTGCGCTTTTTCTGTGTGTAAGTACTGTTTTTCCAAGGGCCCTAATATATTATTAAATAATAATAATTTGGCTATGAATTCTCCAGTATATTAAATATCCCATTAAATATAAGGGATATATAGTATAAGGGATATGCAACTTGACTTCTATAAGTAACACAATTTAAAATTTCGTAGTGCAAGACCTAAATGTGGACTTAATTATTTCTTAATCACTAATTGTCTTTGAAACTTACGACCAGTATTTCTTAGCCACTGAAAACATACCTTGATTATTCATGTCTGACGTAATTTAATCTTTATGCAGTAGCTCGTCAGTAAATTATCTCATTTACATGGATATTGGCTAGTTCAATAGGTAAGCTCAAATAACCGTCTATATTGAAATTCCGTATCTAAGATCCTCGATTAATAGAAAATCTATTTACTATAAAGAGTGAACCAGACAACCTTGACTTTAAAAATATGCTTTTAATAATTTGAAATTATTTGTTCTTATAACACCAAACCGCTTATGATAAGACCAAAGTTTACATATACAGCAATTTTATTTTTTACTGCATTTCATTTGGTATAATGCGAACCATGTGGCTGTATTTATTATTATTTAGTTACAAACCTTTTTTAAACATTTTTAAAATGAAAATAACTTTAAAACGGAAATGGAGTTTCTATCTTCACTTGTTTATGCCGTTACAATCAGTGGCCCAGGTAGTTTGGTTGACCGTATATATATATTACTGTATACTGATTAAATCAAAGTAAATTCAATGTCATCGTAAGTTTTTTTTTAATTTGAAAATTAATTATGACGAACGCCTGTATACTTGAGCTGAAATTTATAAAACAAAATGATATTTCAAAATACAGTTTCACACCAAATTGTCATAATGGTTTAAAAAACTATAGCTTTCAAATACTTGAATTGAAGAAACAG